>NW_026901871.1:0-645 GCF_033783945.1 Neopsephotus bourkii | reverse complement strand
TTGCCTGGTTTCAGGCTAAATTATAAGTGCTGAGAAAACCCAAGCGAGCAGGATAAGCATTACTGCTAGAACCACGGCAGCTCGAGGGAAAGCCAAAGAAACCTTCTATGTATTCATCCAAGCACTGAGATCTAAAGCAGGGCTTAGGGATGGTTCTTACTGTCAGTGAACCTGCTTCAGTTCTCCATTTATGGAAAAGTCTGCATTTATGGAAAAGCAAAAGGCACGAAGCTTCTACCATCACCCCTAAGGAACAACACAGTTCAAGCCTGCAGAATTCCTTTCTCTCTCTGTAAGCAAGCAATCCCAACTGTTTCATGGAAATAAACTACTCCACACAGGAAAAGCCTATGCTAAAGAGGGTGTTTACCTTTGTTGGTAATGGAAATTTGTAAGGCCCTGCAGTAGGAGTAGGTATATCCGTCAGAAGAGGTGGCCATGACTGGGTCATTTCCTGGGAAGCAAGTGACAGAAGTGGGTTACAGTATTCTTGCTGATACAGGCAGCTGAAGTTTTACCTCAAAGAGATGTATATTCACGCACAAAGAAAAAGCTGACCCCATTGTAAACCCAAGAGGCAATACCACAGCAAGAAGGCCTCTTTGAGCTCAGCGAGCCAGACCATCACCAGGACTTGCTCTTTTT
>NW_026901870.1:0-62957 GCF_033783945.1 Neopsephotus bourkii | reverse complement strand
GTTGGAGGCCTGTATCTAGTGGAGTGCCTCAAGGGTCTGTACTGGGACCAGTATTATTTAATATATTCATCAATGATTTAGATGAGGGAATTGAGTGTACTATCAGCAAGTTTGCTGATGACACTAAGCTGGGAGGAGTGGCCGACACGCCAGAAGGCTGTGCTGCCATTCAGCGAGACCTGGACAGGCTGGAGAGTTGGGCAGGGAGTAACTTGATGAAATATAACAAGGGAAAGTGTAGAGTCCTGCATCTGGGCAGGAACAACCCCAGGTTCCAGTATAGGCTGGGGAACGACCTGTTAGAGAGCAGTGTAGGGGAGAGGGACCTGGGAGTCCTGGTGGACGACAGGGTGACCATGAGCCGACACTGTGCCCTTGTGGCCAAGAAGGCCAATGGCATCCTGGGGTGTATTAGAAGGGGGGTGGTTAGTAGGTCGAGAGAGGTCCTCCTTCCCGTCTACTCTGCCCTGGTGAGACCTCATCTGGAATATTGTGTCCAGTTCTGGGCCCCTCAGTTTAAGAAGGACAGGGACCTGCTGGAGAGAGTCCAGCGCAGGGCAACTAAGATGATTAAGGGAGTGGAGCATCTCCCTTATGAGGAAAGACTGAGGGATCTGGGTCTCTATAGTTTGGAGAAGAGGAGATTGAGGGGTGACCTTATTAGTGTATATAAATATATAAAGGGGGAGTGTCACAAGGATGGATC
Organism: Neopsephotus bourkii; assembly: GCF_033783945.1. Lineage (NCBI taxonomy): Eukaryota > Metazoa > Chordata > Aves > Psittaciformes > Psittacidae > Neopsephotus > Neopsephotus bourkii. The sequence goes on along the minus strand of NW_026901870.1, from coordinate 62,251 downwards.
CAGGCTCTTCTCAGTGGCAAACAATGATAGGACAAGGGGAAATGGGTACAAACTGGAACACAAGAGGTTCCACTTAAACTTGAGAAGAAACTTCTTCTCAGTGAGGGTGACGGAACACTGGAACAGGCTGCCCAGGGAGGTTGTGGAGTCTCCTTCTCTGGAGACATTCAAAACCCGCCTGGACACGTTCCTGTGTAACCTTATCTAGGTGTTCCTGCTCCGGCAGGGGGATTGGACTAGATGATCTCTTGAGGTCCCTTCCAATCTCTAACATACTGCGATACTATGATACTGTGATACTGTGATTCCTTAGGACTACTTGAAGTTCTTGATTGTTTTCTCATTAAAATTCCTTTCTTGTTTTAGTATTTGCAGGATGTTTCATTTTTAGTCATAATTAGGATTAAATGGGGTTTTAAAGGCTACAGACTGTTTCTGATAGTCTTAAAATAGAACTTGCGCTTTTTAAAATAGCCTAACAGGCTGGTTAAACAAGAGGCCGCACAGATCAAATAGTTGACAAATTTTGAGCACACCTTTACTTCTTAAAACCAAGTAATTTATCCTACTGTATGTTACAGATTTACATTACTCTGAATGCTGTTTTGACTAGCCAGGTTTCTAAAACCGGTTGGCCTATGTATGTGAATGGGAACACAAGGCAAGGTCAGAAGTGTTGCTTTTTCTCTTTTTAAGAGCTGAGTAGGGAATTCTCATAAGTGAAGCAAGTGCCAAGTGGGTTTTTTTACTTTAAAAATCATACAAACACAATCTCAGTAACTTGCTGTGTTTCAGCAGAAAGCATGTGTCTGTGTACCATAGAGAACATGTGTGCAGCCTGAAGACAAATAGGGTACCTGTATTTATCCATTTAGTTTAAATAGTAAAGATATGAGAAGTTATGAGTTCTTACAGCTTGACTTAATAGGAAATCCTAGGAAACGGACTGGAAAGGATACTGTACCCTTGCTGTAAGATTGGGGATGAGAAGCTGGACAATGTACTGAGAGATACCTCTCCTGGACATGCTCTCTTGAGCATCCTGAGCAGTTGTTATTAACAAAATACTAAATGCTGGTACAAGACTACTGACCTTCAGTGACTCTATTAAATTAGTCTTTAAGACAAAATAAGAATTACCAATGATTCTTAAGGAAGCTGGGTTGTATCTTCCCCTGCCCTGGTGACTGAAAGTGAGGGTTATTAAACTTTCTCGATCTTCGCTGTTAAGTTTGATCCCTCCCCACCCCCACCACCCCATTTTGTTTCCTATAGTCAGCTTTTACTTTGTGTTACTATTGTTGTAAAGCCTGTGTGAGTAGGACTAATAGCAGATAGGGCTAATGGAAAAATATTTTATTCTCCCACCCTTCTGCTCCCCACTACGTATAGTTGACAGTGTCTGAGGAAGATGTAGAGGACTCAATGCATACAAAATTATACTTGTGGCAGTGTCATGGTTTAAACCAAGCCAGATAACTTGTGCACTCACTCCCAGTGAGTGGTGCCAGGCTGGAAGCAATCGAGGCCCACGTTAGTCCCCCCCCTTCCCCAGGGGCTGTCCCCCCCCTTCCCCGCTCCCAGAGGGATGGGGAGGAGAATCGAAAGAATGCAACTCCCACGGGCTGAGATAAGAACCATCTAGCAACTAATGTACAATACAAATCACCACCGCTACCACCAACGACAACAATGATAAGAGAAAATAGCAAGGGAAAGTAGTACAATACCACACGCCGAACAACGAGTCCGACCCGCCGCCCCCCTGTCCTTCCGGGGTAACTCCCAGTTCCCCCCTCGGCAGGACGTGCTGTGGTATAAAATACCTCTTTGGTCAGTTTGGGTCAGGTGTCCTGTCTCTGCTTCCTCCCGGCTTCCCCTCCTCCCTGGCAGAGCATGAGGCTTGCAAAGTCCTTGGCCAAACCAAAACATCATTGTTTTTCAGCTCTATTCCCAGCCGGAAAGTCAAAACACAGCACTGCACCAGCTACCAAGAAGGAGAAAAAAATGACTGCTACTGCTAAACCCAGGACAGGCAGCATTTAAGAAATGCATGTGTCCTGGGTTCAGCTATAACAGTTATTTTTCTCATTCTTAGTAGTTGGTGCAGTGCTGTGTTTTTTACTTTAGTCTGAGAACAACACTGATAACATACTGATGTTTTTAGTTGTTGCTAAGTAATGCTTACTCCAATAAAGCACTTTCTCTGTCTCATGCTCTGCCAGTGAGGAGAGGCACAAGAAGCTGGGAGGAAGCAGTGACAGGACACCTGACCCAAACTAACCAAAGCGGTATTCCATACTACAGCACATCATGTCCAGTATATAAACTTGGAGTTACCTGTAAGGCCCAGATTGTATTGCACATCACTTTTGTGTTTATTGTTTACCTTTTCCCCTTTTATATTCTCTCCCCTTGTTATTTCCCTTATTATTATTGGTGGTAGTAGTAGTGGTTTTGTATTGTGCCTTAGCTACTGGACTGTTTTCATCTTAACCTGTGGGTTTTACATTCTTTTGATTCTCCTTCCCATCCCTCGGGGGGGGGGAAGAAGGCGGGGAGTGAGCAGGCAGCTGCATAGTTCTGAGTTACCAGCTGGCCTTAAACCATGACAGCATTATATTTTTCTGACCTATTTTTGCCTAGCTTGTCTAAGAACATGACATGCAAATGATTGTCAAATTGTGACAACTGGACTCAAAGAAACTGTGTTGGTTTGTTTTACTGTTTAAGAATTTCCACTTTTGTTATGTGAATGATTCAATTATGGCTTTTACCAGCACTCCAGAGGGCTATTCTGAAGTGTGATGTGGACATACTGCAGTGGTTAGTCTGCAAGAGTTCCCTTTGCTGTGTGGCGTGACCCTCTCTGCTCCTCTGGTGTAGGCATGGGTATGCTGAGGCTTACTGGTTTATGTCCACTCCCTGAAGCAATGTACACAGTTCAGTGTTCTATGGGTACAGAATAAGCCTTTACATTTAGGAGCTATTTATTTCAATGGGTTGCATAGGAATTAAGTGATTAATAATTCATATAAACAAGAAAGAAATGTATAACAATGCTGGGATTTTGTTCTTATTGTCTTGCAGGACCTGTTGCTTATGAAAATATTTTGAGTTCTCATACACATGAATTGTGGTCTCTGGGTACTGGAGGCACAGGTTCCTGTGAAAATAAATTGGTGGGAGAAACTGGTTACGTTTTTCATGTTTTGTTTGCTGTTGTTTAAAGTGTGGCTCTATATGATCTTCAACTGAATGTTCCTACAGGATGTGATCAGCACAAAACTATTGGTAGGCTTTTGTTTATGGGACAGGTGGGATGTTACATTCCTTTTTTGTGTAATCTTGAAGGTGTGTTTGAATCTCAGTGAGGCTTCTGTAAGGAAATGTAATATGCCTAAACCAAATACCTCATTGTAATGTGTCTTGGCATCAGATTCTGTTCAGTGGTTCTTTTGGTCATCTGCTTGATGGGGTAAAATCTGAAATATACCTAAATAAGAGGGGGGGGGGGGGGGGTTTGTTGTTATTTGTTTGCTTGTTTGTGGTGTGTGTGTGTTTTGTTAGGAACATGGTTGTGTTTTCATTGGGTGTGAAAAAAGCCCCTTAAATTATTTAGCTGTAACAGGAAGAACTAAAATTTTTTCTTTTAAAATAACCCAAACCATAGATACTTCCATACTGTAAATTACTATTTGTTTAATGGCATCTGAACTAGAATTAGTTTTGCATTTATGTAGCAGATAAGAATGTTTGTTGAATAGGTGTGTTCAAGCAATATGTTGTTTGGGGGTTTTTTGTTTTTTGGGTTTTTTTTGGTTTTTTTGTTCTTTTTTTTTTGTTGTTGTTGTAGACTTTGATTAAGTTCACTTTGAAAATGGATGCAGTTCTGTTTTAGCCATTTGCGAATCATAGAATCATAGAATAGTTAGGGTTGGAAAGGACCTTAGGATAACCAAGTTCCAACCCCCCTGCCATGGGCAGGGACACCTTGCTCTAAACCATATTACCCAAGGCCTCGTCCAACCTGGCCTTGAACACTGCCAGGGATGAAGCATTCACAACCTCCCTGGACAACCTATTCCAGTGCCTCACTACCCTAACAGGAAAGAATTTCCTCCTTATATCCAATCTAAACTTCCCCTGTTGAAGTTTTAACCTATTACCCCTTGTCCTACCACTACAGTCCCTAATGAAGAGTCTCTCCCCAGCATCCCTATAGGCCCCCTTCAGATACTGGAAGGCTGCTATGAGGTCTCCACGCAGCCTTCTCTTCTCCAGGCTGAACAGCCCCAACTTTCTCAGCCTATCTTCATATGGGAGGTGTTCCAGTCCCCTGATCATTCTTGTGGCCCTCCTCTGGACTTGTTCCAACAGATCCATGTCCTTTTTATGTTGAGGACACCAGAACCTTTTCTGCTTCTCTTTAGTCCAGTTAAATATTTTTTTAAGTATTAGTTTTGGTGTATTTATTGTTTCAAAACAACTATCATTCAGTTGTTAACGTTGAGTGTTGATTGCCTGATTCTTACGTATGATCCTTTATCATAATAAGCCATCAAAATGTTTATGGCTTCAGAAATATGTTCTGTATTTAGAATTGGTCTTTTGCCTAAATTGAGAAAGGGAAGTCAGCAGTAGCTGAATCTTTCAAGGATTATAGAAAACAGCTGGAGGTGGCAAATGATCAGCTGGTTTAATAAAAATTTCACAATATTTAATTCATTGAAGTCTTGCCACGTTATATCCAAACTTGAGGGTTTCAGCTACATGTAAAAACCTGGAGGTGCAATGAAGATCTGAAATTTCAAAATTCTGCTATTTCTATTGTCAGCACCAAAACCAAATCAGAGCTGGATTTGGAAGTCAGGTTGAATTTCTCTGGATTTGTTCAGTATTGTATTTTGTGCCATTAGAGCACAATTCAGTTTATCCAGGGTGCTGAATCACTGGTGTTTCTTAATCTGCCCTCTCTGGTGGGTGTCCTTTTCCTAAATTTTCTATTTTATAAGAGAAGTTTAGTACTCATTTGTGATTTAAGGCTCCTTGCAGTTCAATTACCAGAGTTAATAACATTTCTTTTGGTCTTAAGGATGCAGACTAGGAACAGGCATAAAATCAGTCATTCTTCTGTGGAGGGTAAAAGATGGTTTCCTGCTGGAGAAGCAGGACTGTGCTTAATCCATATGGTTCCAAATATTTGTATCTGTGCCAGCTGTTTTAGATGTGGGAAATGCATGTGTTTTGCAAGAATGAGACCCACTTGGTTTCATACGTTAAATTAGGACTGCTGGGGCAAATAAATAAGAACAATAAATCTAGATTTTAATTCAAGAAGGTTTAATGTCTTCAGTGGTGTAAAAGCAATTTATTTCTTCTCTATTTTGTGCATATGTATTCTGCTGTACCATTAATTTAAACAGTGTGGATGCAAAAATGTCTTCGTAGTGTGACATTCTTACTGAAATTCTGTGGGTATTTCTCAGGCAGAAATAATGCTGACTTTTTTTTTTTTTTTAAATCATGTGTAATCATGTCACTTAACCACACAGTAAGGCTTTTTGTGGTAGCATTTTAGAAAAACTTTGTTTTCATTGCAGAACTCTTATAGTGCAAAGTTGTTTGTTTTCTTCAAAAATAAAGCACAACATGTTCTGACAGAAAAAATACACCTTTAACAACCTCCTAAAAGTTCTCTTTCAGCATTGGTGCCTGTCATAGCACATTTTAATTTTGGGAAATAGTGTTTTACGTCTGACCTGCCAGTGTTGCCAAGAAAGTGATGTAAATATAAGCCATTTATATAGCCCTAAGGCAGATGATTTTTTCATTAAGGGCCCTTCTCCAGGGGAATTTACAGGAAAGTTGAGATGAATACTATAATGGAAGGAGGCTAATGCGGCTAAATTAAAGAACATTGGATCCCAGTACAGAGGCTCTCTTTCAGGAATTAAATGGTCCTAAACTGTGGTTGCTTCATCCCCTTCCAGCAAGGGGCTGCTTTACTCTGAATGGAGCCTTCAGTTGGGGTTCAGTGCTGTTTAATAGAAGTGCAGTAGCCTCTCACTGTACATGAGTTACCTTAGCAGTCCTAAAAGTCCCAAACAGTAAAAGTGGATAACAGTTTGTCAGTTTATTCAAGACAAAAAGCACAAAAAGAAAATCATTATTGGAAATATATCTCATGCTTAATCCTCTACTTGGAGGTGTTGGTTTTTCTTTGTCTCCTGCCTTTGCATCACATGATGGTGGGAGATGAGGGATGAAGGGCAGGTTTGCTCCATTTACAGAGCAAACTGCCTGTCACAGAGTTAGAGCTGTATTGCACACATTGGGTTGCAAGTCTGGGCAGACCCAGACCTTTTCTTGGTTTACCCTGAAGCTCATTCTTGTTGATCCGGTTTTGTTGACCAGAATCTTTTATCTCTTGTTCAAGAAAAAGGTGATATTGCAGGCAGCCTAGGATGCCTCTACATGGACCTGAGCATCCAGTACGATAAGCAGATGTTTCCATCATGACAGTTGCATATCAGTGCAAAATCCACTGTACTTATTTCAGGAAGAGTGGAAGTAGAAAGAAAACTAAAAGCAACTGTTAAAGATAGCAATAAAAGAGAGCTATACAGCTCTTTGGTCATTGGAAGAATTAGGGTGGAATAGCAAACTCTCCAAAGTACTCAGTTCAGAGAAAGACAGATGAAAAGGTTTGCTTCATCCAACAGAAGAAAGTTGTTTTATTTACTGTGCCTGAGAAAGCTGTGGCTGTGTTGTTTGTGGGAGAAAGCAGTAATTCATATAAGAGGAGATCTCTAATGTTCAACATATTATTTTTCTGCAGTATACAAGCATTGAAACTTCTGCTTGTGAAAATATTTGTCAAAACTCATCACTCTAAATTATGAGGCGTGACTTAGATGCGAGGGTCACCTCCTGTGCTGGACAAAGGGCAGCGTGTGTTTTGTTGGCCGGAACTTGTGCTCCCATACAATGTCCTGTAATGCAGTCATGGCAGGCAGACACAGGCCTAGATAGATCCAGTGTCCTGGTTTTCTGAGGTAGCACTGGTGACTGCTGTTACAAAGCAAGAGCAGAGTTTTAGCATCTGGGGAGTGAGAGTTTTCTCTGCTGCTGCTTTGTGCCTCAGTCACCTGGAGCAGTGAGAGTATCTGAACCCTCAAGTGGTGTCTGGATGGAGCATGGAGCCTTCCCGGGAGGGTTGGAGTATCTTTGTCCTTCTCTCTTCCCAAAAGAGCATGTACAGTCAACATGGTAAGGCAAGGCACCAGTTTTTATCTTGGTTGTGTGGTGTGGCAGAGGGGAGAGCATAGGAAGCTCTGGAGAAGTGACTTTTTAGGTCTTTGAGCCTCATTAAGCTGTGAGCTGCATGTACATTAGCTAAATCAGTAGTCAGGTATGGATGGAAGACAGGCAATGGAGATAAACATAGGTTAGAAAGATTTTTTTGTTATAGTTACAGAGTTCTCTGAGAGAACAGGAAAAAATGGTTAGTGATAAACCTTCACTGAAGTCCCTCAGAAAATAAGCTGAGGTAGCTGGGGCCAAGACTTACTTCTGGTCTGTCTGCAGTTTGCAGTGGGACACTCTTGGGGGCATGCTCATCAGTCTAGTTAATGGCCATGTCAATCAAGTGGTATTTTGGGTGGCAGAATTGTATTAACTCATTACTTCATGAACCATGGCCTTTAAGCAAGCTGCTTTGGCTCATATTGCAGTGTTTACATGACACTTTTGAGTCAGTCATGGTGTCCTGGGTTCAGCAGTAGCAGTCATTTTTCTCTTTCTTGGTAGCTGGTGCAGTGCTGTGTGCCCAGGATGTAACGGGGAGAGGGACCCGGAAGGAGAGGGGGTCGGTCGGGTCGGACTGGTGGTTCGGTGCGTGGTATTGTACTCCTTTCCTTTGTTATTTTCTCTTATCATTGTTGTCGTTGGTGGTAGCGGTGGTGATTCGTATTGTACATTAGTTGCTAGACTGTTCTTATCTCAGCCCGTGGGAGTTGCATTCCTTCGATTCTCCTCCCCACCCCTCTGGGAGCGGGAAAAGGGGGCGGCAACCCCTGGGGAAGGGGGGGGGGGCGGACTAACGTGGGCCTCGATTGCTTCCAGCCTGGCACCACTCACTGGGAGTAAGTGAACAAGCTGTTTGGTTGGGTTAAACCACGACAGCTCTTTTTGGCGCCCAACGTGGGGCACGAGGGGTTGAGATAACGACAGATCTGACCGTCACAATGCTGATTTATTGGATCTCAGAGTTGTTCCTCTTGATCTCACAGCTTCAGAATGTAGTACATTACTTAGAGCCGGTATTTGCTGTGTTAGCGTTTATCAAGTGTGGGGCTTGGGCTAAGGTTCCTGTCTCACTGTACTTGATGGCAATGACTTGTAGTACGGGCGAGCTCCAGCAGCAGGGCGGGACGGACGTGGCCGTGGACTGGTCCCTGGCCGTCCGGCTGCTCCTCACCGTCCTGGCCCTCATCCTCGCCTCCGTCTGCGTGAGGCTCTGGGGAGCCGAGGGGGGGCGGCCCTGGGAGCCGGCGGCTGCTGAAGCGGCCCGGGAGAGCGGCCCCGGGCACCTAGCGGGAGCGGGACCGGAGGCCGCGAGGGAGCGGCTGCCGGTGGAGGAGGTCGGGGCGGTCGAGGAGGGGGAGGAGGCGGCTGCCGAGCAGCGGGAGAAGGCGGTGGAGGAGCCGAGCCCCGCGGCCGACCCCAGCCCAGCGACGGCCGAGAGCATTCCCCGGAAGCCGCCCGCCGAGCCCCAGGAGGATGCAGGAGACCCCGCAGCATTTCCCAGCAAGGCAGAGGAGGAAGAGCTGCACTCAGGAAAAGAGAAGATGGTGGTGGTGTTAGAAAAGAGTGAAGTTTTTAAGATAAATAATCATATAAAATGGTAGGAATGATTATGTTTAAGAGGTTTATAAATCAATAGTGTGATTTTGTAGATTAGAAAGAGCTATAATTTTGCAGTCCGGTATCGTGGTTAACCAGTAACCAGTGATACAATAGTAGTCTTGGTAGCAGGAGGTAATACATCTGTATATGGTGAAGGGTATAGTGATAAATTAGGAAAGTATATTGTAAAACTCTATCCAAGTAGAACCTAGGCATACCAGAGGCAGTCAAGGGGGAATAGAACAATGCTGACATCCACATAATGGTTGGAACATGTCCAAAGAACAGAATGTGAAAAAGGACAAGCTGAGGAAGACTTCTTACTTCATCCGAGGAAGACTACTTACTTCATCAGGACGACCACCAGAGGGGGGCTGCGCAAGCGCAGAAGAGGCTGATGTCGTAATGGACTGATGTAGGGCATACGTGTTAATTGGTGATGTAATCTGTGTTGGATACTGTATAAATTGGGAATGCTAGGTGACAAGACTGAAGCCAGATTTGGGCGCGTGCCCCTGGTTTCCCAGCGCTGCAATAAAGCACCTCATATAACCATTCCGGTGGTTATGTGTCAGTTCCTACGCTAACAGTGGGAGAGCCGGCGAGCACAGCAGCTACACCAGCCCCAGTGACAAGTACAGCAGCATCGCTTGAGAGTTCTGAAGGTTTTGGATGGCCTTTGGGTACCCTTGGGACCTGCCTGCTGATTGTGATGGTGTTCACTATGTTGGCACACACACAGAGTGTGTTTTACCCACCACCATTTTGTCTGATCCCGAAATTTAAGCAGAGTCGGGTTTGGGTCTTGTCTGGGGTTAGACAACAATATGGGAGGACCAAGAGGTTTTCCCCAAGGCTGGACAGCCATGAGTGGCAGGGCGTGTGGGACAGTATGGGCAAGTATCTAGTCCACTGGGCCCCTCCAGTGCTTTGGAAGCATTGGAGATGGAAGGACAGTGAATTATTTTGAGCCTGGTGGGCCCATGACCCTTAAGGCCAACAGAGCAGAGATGCAACATCGAGATGGACTCATGATCGAGGGGTGGACCTAACAATGGACACTACTGCCCAGGTTATTCATGTGTGTGAACACTGCACACAGCCTCTCCTGCTCTGAAAGACTGTTACAAGAGATGGAGCCTGGCATCATGGACCAGATGGACTCAGCAGCTTTATAGGGACTGGTCCATGCACTACGATGAGAGTGCACTTAGATAAGAGTGATGGTATATTGAAAATGTGGGATCTGAGCATGACGTGAATGGTATGGAATAAGGGGTGGATAATGTCCTGGGTTTAGCAGTGGCAGTCATTTTTCTCTTTCTTGGTAGCTGGTGCAGTGCTGTGTTTTGACTTTCAGCTGGGAACAGAGCTGATAAAAATGATGTTTTGGTTTGGCCAAGGACTTTGTGGGCCTCATGCTCTGCCAGGGAGGAGGGGAGCCGGGAGGAAGCAGAGACAGGACACCTGACCCAAACTGACCAAAGAGGTATTCCATACCACAGCACGTCATGCCCAGGGGGGAACTGGGAGGTACCCGGAAGGAGAGGGGGTCGGCCGGGTCGGACTGGTGGTTCGGCGCGTGGTATTGTACTCCTTTCCTTTGCTGTTTTCTCTTATCATTGTTGTCGTTGGTGGTAGCGGTGGTGATTCGTATTGTACATTAGTTGCTAGACTGTTCTTATCTCAGCCCGTGGGAGTTGCATTCCTTCGATTCTCCTCCCCACCCCTCTGGGAGCGGGGAAAGGGGGCGGCAACCCCGGGGGGGCGGACTAACGTGGGCCTCGATTGCTTCCAGCCTGGCACCACTCACTGGGAGTAAGTGAACAAGCTGTTTGGTTGGGTTAAACCACGACACATGGGTTTGATTCTATAACGTATTTCACTTTTATATGTTCAGAGTAGTTTGCTTTATTTATTAGAAACAAACTTAGATTCATCTCAGAGTGGAATAGCCAGTGAAAACAGCATTAGTGTGCTTTTAGGGAAGATTCACATTACTTGTAGTTAATTGGAAGGATGCTTCTGGCAAGTTCATAAATGTGTAGAAGGACAAGATTACCCTGATGCTTCAAAGAGAATATTTTCTATTAAAGACTGAGATTTTTACTGCTTGCGAAAAGGAAAGTTTTTGTGGGAGGATAGCTTTTTCTGGTGTGGTAGTTAATTCAGATTTCATTTTTTGTCATAGCATTCATTGTGAGACAAATAATGGGCAGTTAACAGGAAGGGATTATCTGTAGCAATGGCAGGATGGGTGATCTCTGAGAAGGGTGAAGTATATTTTTATTGCAAGAGAAACAGTAACGCAGTTGGAATTTTTCTTGAAGTACAAGAGTGCTACAAATAAATCATATTCATGGGAATGTTCTCCTTTTCCTGTCCCCCACCAGCAAGTGTTCAGATGTTCCAATATGTTCTGTGATGATTCGGAGAAATCTTCAGGAACTCACCAACAAAGTTTAAGTTGACAAGCAGGAATTCTTTATTGCGGCGCCAGGAGACACAAGGGATAGCTCCTCCTAGCGTGTCTTTCCAAATTGCTAAACAAGCCATCCTTATATAGTCACTAAGCATATATATTTATTATGTACATACATGCATATTCATGAGGTTACTCATGTATTACATACTTTTTCTAGAAAGTTTCCCCACATGCGTACAAAAATGTGGTGGTGGTCTTTGGGATCGTTTACTTCTTCCAACAATCTTCATCACTTCTGGCAGTCTTTAAAGCATGTGCAGTAGACAATGCTTACAGCAGCTTAATTGGTTCGGTAACACTGCAGACATAATCATCCTGTCCTACTTATGCATTAGTTTAACTGCAGCCCATCCTGGACATCTGCTAGTTTCAGACACTCTTTATCTACACGTCCTGGTTTTCTATCCTGTTTTTCTTACACTTATTTTTTTACTAAGGTCATAAGGACCTAAAACTGTATCAACTACAATGGTTTGTCTTTTACAAGGATTCTCAAGATGTTCTCTAGCTGCACTCTATTTTTTTCTTCTGTGAAGAAAAAAAGAAAAGAAGTTATTTTCCATTGCTACTGTTACAAAGCCATCAAACTTAACATTATTTAGAACTGATTCTACTTATTTACAAAGGTTTGTATTTCATTTTGTGCCTCCTTGTCTCAAATCCCTCCTTTTTCTGTCCTTTTGCAAATTCTTTTGCAACACTATATACTTCCATTACCGTTTAGAGTCTTTTTGAAATATTTTCCTGTTTCTACCTGATGGTTAATTTTATTCCTTTTCCAATCTTCATAATTTACCATTGATTGTTTACAATACCAGAAGGAACACTGTATCATACCACAATTGATCAATATTGAAACAATTAATATTAATATTCCTACAAACAGTTGCCTCAACCAGGAGAGATTAGGTAACCATGAAGTTAACTTTTTCCATATTTCTTCAGACCCCCAAGAGGTATCATCCTTGGCCGTTTCATGAAATATTTTAGTTTGTTTCAAAATTTCCTCTAGATCTGTTTCAATTTTGCCACTTTAATCTATATAGGAACAGCAGCTCTCTTTGATTATGTGTTCTGGTTTCAGCAGTAGCAGTCATTTTTCTCCTTCGTAGTAGCTGGTGCAGTGCTGTGTTTTTTTACTTTTGGCCTGGGAACAGCACTGATAGCACTGATGTTTTTATTTACTGCTCAAATGTTTAGTCTGACCAAGGACTTTGTGAGTCTCATGCTCTGCCAGGCAGGAGGGGAAGCCAGGAGGAAGCAGAGACAGGACACCTGACCCAAACTAGCCAAAGAGATATTCCATACGACAGCACGTCATGCCCAGGATGTAAACTGAGACTTACCCAGAAGGTACCGCTCGGTTAGGCTGGGTATTATCGGTCGGCAGGTGGTATTGTATTCTCTTCCCTTGTTATTTCCCTTATTATTATTATTGGTGGTAGCAGTAGTGGTTTGTGTTATACCTTGTTACTGGACTGTTCTTATCTCAACCCGTGGATGTTGCATTCTTTTGATTCTCCTCCCTGTTATAAGTTAGGACAAAGATCCAGGAGCCAATTGTGGTGAATAATAAAAAGTTATTTATTAAGCAAGTGGTAAATCGGCAGAACAGTGCTGGGCAGCTGGGGAGCCACTGCTCTGCCAACGGCTCGCGACCCCCTTCCCCGGAGTCAGTTTTTATAGTCCTCTATTTCTGGTATATGTGTCTGCCTTGGTGTACTCTGCATCTGTGCCGTCCTGTTGCTAGGGGGTCTTTTTCTACCTCCTGGTGGTCGCTGGGATGAAGGCCCCTATTCTTCCTTCTGTGACCGTCCCATGACCCTCGCTTGACACATGCGTGTTTATCTTACGTAAGCACAAAGCCGTCACAATCATTGTTTACATTACCAGATGCATGTTTATTTTATATAAGCACAAAGCCTTCACAATCATTGTTTACATTACTGGATGTGTGTTTAGTGCAAGGCCTCCTCCTTCCTGATTCAAGGTCGACATCTGGTTTTTCTACTAGCATAAGCAAGATTTGATTAACAAACACTTGTCTCTTATTACACTCCCCATCCCTCTGAGAGTGGGTGGAAGAAAGATGGGAAGTGAGAGAGTGACTGTATGATTTATGACTGAGTTTAAACCACGACATTATGGAACACCCCCTCCTTGTGAGGCCAATAACATGTCTAGAACCATTTGTTTTTTTAATGCTACTTTAGATAGGCTAGTTATCTCCTTTTGTTCCATTTGGATTATATCAATAGTTTTACTTTCTATCTTCTTTTGAATATGTAGGTTTAGAGTTCTCAATTGTTAGTTTGCCGTCAGGGATTAAGCACATGATTTTAGATTGTTCATCTGTTAGTTTGGCTTCTAAATGGGCCAAATTATTTCCAGTTTCGTGATTAGAGTCACTTTGCTGATGCCCTCTACAATGCATAATAGCTACTTCCTCAGGTGGCTGAACAGCTTCCAAGTAGCCACAGAATTTCTGTAGCATGTTTAATCTGTTTCCCTTGTGAGTTCAAAAGTCCTTGTTCTTTACAGATGGCAACATGTGCATGGATCACACCAAATGCATATTTAGAATCAGTCCAAATATTTATCCTTTTATCTTTAGCCAATTCCATGGCTCTCATTAATGCTTTTATATCTGCCTTTTTGGCGGAGGTGTTTGTGGGTAAAGGTTTAGCTTCTATTACTTGTGAAGTGGTGCTAATGGCATGCCCTGCTTTTTGTTCACCATTTTTCATGAAACTACTACCATCAGTAAACCAAGAATCAGCATGTTCCAGAGGTTTTTCTTTCAAGTCTGGTCGGCTCGAATATACAATCGCTATAGTAGCCAAGCAGTCATGTGTTAGTGGTTCTGTTGGTTGTTCCTGAAAAAAGAATGCTGGATTCACAACATTAGTGACCATAATTTCTATGTCATCGTTTTCCACAAGGGTGGCCTGGTATTTTAGAAAACTTGAAGTAGATAACCAGTGGGCTCCTTTCTGTTCCAGGACTGCAGATACCACATGGGACACTAGTACGGTAATCTTTTGTCCCAAGGTGAATTTGCGAGCCTCTTCAATATTCATGACAACTGCTGCCACAGCCCTTAGGCATCTGGTCCATGCTTTGCTTGCTTCATCCAGCTGTTTTGAAAAATACACCCCTGCACTTTTATAGGGTCCTAATTTCTGAGCAAGCACTCCCAAGGCTATTCCCTGCCCCCCACAGGAACACACCCAAAATGGTTTAGTCACATCCGGAAGTACCAGAGCTGGAGCCCCCACCAGCTCTGCCTTCAAATCTCCAAAAGTCTCCTCTGCTGAATCAGTCCATTTTAAATAGGGAGGATTTCCTTTTAACAGTTCATAGAGTGGTCTTACCAGAAATCTATAATCATGGATCCAAAATCTGCACCCTCCGGTCATTCCCAGGAACATCCGGAGCTCCTTGACGGTCGACAATCGTGGAGTTTGGCAAACGGCTTCTTTTCTAAAAGTTCCAAGTTCTCTGTCCTGTTATTTCGTGCCCTAAGTAGGAGTTTTGGGTTTGAATTAGTTGAGCCTTTTGTTTGGATACCCAATAACCATTCAGTCCCAGAAAATGTAATAATCCCACTGTCTACTGGACACGCTCTTCTTTTGTTCGTGTAGCAATTAATATGTCATCCACATATTGCAACAGAGTTCCCATCTGAGTGGGTGGCTTCCATGATTCTAGTTCCAGTGCTAACTGACCTCCAAAAAAATGTTGGGCTTTTTTTAAACCCATGAGGTAATACTGTCCAAGTTAATTGGGCTTTCCTTCCTGTGTCAGGATTTTCCCATTTGAAAGCAAATAAATTCCAGCTTTCTTTGGCCAATGGTAAGCAAAATAAAGCAACCTTTCAATCCAAGATGACAAAACATTTCTGATTATTATTCAATTTAGTCAATAAGGTATATGGATTAGCTACTATTGGATTAATATCCTCTGCAATTTTGTTGATTTCTTTGAGATCTTAAACTAATCTGTAACTTTTCCTATCAGATTTCTTTACTGGCAAGGTAGGAGTATTATATTACAATTCACATTTAATTAATAATCTATATTTTAAAATTTATCAATGATTTTTTAATTCCTTTTGATCCTCCAATTTTAATGGATATTGTTTTATTCTAATTGGGCAGGCCCCCGTTTTTATTTCTACTTTAACAGACAAAGCATTTTTTACCTTCCCTGGAACTTCAGATGCTCATACTCCCAGATGTACCTGATTTCTTCTATTTCAGAGAGGTCGTCCTATTTGCTTTTCTGTTGAATTAAAGATAAAACTGCAATTAATTGATAATTGTTAACTCTCAGTTCCATTTTGCCTTCTTTAAATGTTGCTTCTCACCCTAATAAAGATTTTAGAGAATTTGGCATGCATTAAAATTTATGCATTCCTATTTGCTTTTCCAATTTGTATTCTAAAAGTTTCAGAAAGAATGCTTTTTTATTTAATTTTTTTTCTCTCTTGGTGGCCAGTAGCTCCCACAACTGCAACAAATTCTTTTCACTCAGATTTAACACCAAATATGTTGCTCCTTTATCCGCTAAAAATTCTACTTTATTTCCTCTAGTCCCTAGCTTTAATTTAACCAGTGGATCTGCTAGGGTAGATTTCCCAGGTCCCCATCATTCTAATTGTAATTTAGTCACCGGAGCTACCTTAATGGTATTCCTTTTAGGGCAGTCTCTCTTCCAACATCCAAATTCCTTACAGTAGGCACACTGATCTGGTCCCACAGGAGAAGAATTTACTCTTTCACCTCTGCCTCCTCCTTTCACATTAGGTCCTCCACCAGTTTCTATTTGTCCCAAAGCAGCCACTGTATCTGTGGCTACAGCACGACTCAGCCCCCTCTTCTCCACCTGTTCTCAACTCCCAGAAGCTCTCCATTCTTCCTCCTTCACTCCCGTCTGCATTTATCCAACAAGCCCTCAATCCCCTTGGGACCACGGTCTGTCAATACATCTGTTCCTACCTGTCCCCCTGCCCCAGCACTCATCCCATGCTCAAACACAGGAGCTGTGTGAGCTTCCCTCCTTTCCCCCTTGGTTTTCCTCCCCTCCCCCCCTTTTTTTTTTCTCAACAGCTGCTCACCCTGCTCTGCAGGGGCTGCAGATGCCTGCCTCAGCAACAGCACTTCTGTTTTAACCCTTTCTTAACTCTGAATGTGAATCTGCTGCTTGTTTCCTTAAGAACATCAATTGTAACAATGTATTATGGTTCAGAGTTCCATTTTTAGGCCATTTTTCCTAATCTTCCAGAGTATACAAAGGCCACCATTGGTTACAATATTTTATCAATGTTTTGTTATTTACCAAGCCCCCAGGAGACCCTCCTAGTTCTCTCCAATGTGCCAAAATACACCCTAAAAGACTCTTTTTCAAGATTTCTCCATTCTGCTGATTTCCTAATATTAATCTCGTATTCGCACACACACTAGGGATCCCACAAACATACTCCACACAGTTACAATACTTGAGACAAACGAACAAATAATAACACAGTTACCACACCTTGTCAATACCAAAATCGTTACCGTTACGAGCCACAAAATAAGTCGAATACCAATAAAATCAAAAGCCTTTTCCACAAGATGCCCCCTGCATCTTGCGGGTGTATACCAAACGGACGCTAGCAGCCAGGTATACACCTTTACCTATGAGATTTCCTATCTCGATTTACGGAAGGCTTCCAAACATTGCGTATGCTTACCAAACCAATTTTTTCTTTATGTAAGATGCCCCCTGCATCTTACAGACTATATAAAACAAAAGAATACCTTTTAAGAAGATGGTCCTCGTCTGCTCCGCAGCAATCCGAATGAGTCGAGGGGTCCCTCCAGGAAAAGTTCCTGAGGGCCCTAGGGAGCCCTGTCCTCAGCGGGTCCTGCAGCTGAGCAGAGAGGGTCCTATCAGAGTCTCCAAACTGATTCGGAGAAAACTCCAGGAACAAACTCACCAACAAAGTTTAAGTTGACAAGCATGTATTCTTTATTGCGGCGCCAGGAGACACAAGGGATAGCTACTCCTAGCGTGTCTCCCAGAGCCGCAATAAAGAATACATGCTTGTCAACTTAAACTTTGTTGGCTAGTTCCTGGAGATTTCTCCAAATCAGTGATGATAATACTCCTGTTGATAGTTATTGTGGGTGTTTCCAAAACACAACCTCCACTTTCTGGCTGAAACAACTGAATTTTTCTCCCAACCTTTCTGATAAACATATCAATAGATTTGGGCTGCCCCAACCCAGACCACTGTGCACTAATGCCACCCCATGTTACTTAAACTGCTAGCACATCTTTACCTGCCATTGGAATGGTTTGGTTTAAGTGAGACTTAAGTGTCCACAACTTTTAATTTTTTTTTTCAAGGGTATCACAGGCAAATGTATTTTATAATTTCTTAAGTGATAAAATGAAGTCTCAAAGTAGAATCATAGAATCATAGAATAGTTACGGTTGGAAAGGACCTTAAGATCATCAAGTTCCAACCCTTCTGCCATGGGCAGGGATACCTCGCTCTAAACCATATTACCCAAGGCCTCGTCCAACCTGGCCTTGAACACTGCCAAGGATGGAGCATTCACAACCTCCCTGGACAACCTATTCCGGTGCCTCACTACCCTAACAGGAAAGAATTTCCTCCTTATATCCAATCTAAACTTCCCCTGTTTAAGTTTTAACCCATTACCCCTTGTCCTACCACTACAGTCCCTAATGAAGAGTCCATTCCCAGCATCCCTATAGGCCCCCTTCAGATACTGGAAGGCTTCTATGAGGTCTCCACGCAGCCTTCTCTTCTCCAGGCTGAACAGCCCCAACTTTCTCAGCCTATCTTCATATGGGAGGTGTTCCAGTCACCTGATCATTCTCGTGGCCCTCCTCTGGACTTCTTCCAACAGATCCATGTCCTTTTTATGTTGAGGACACCAGAACTGCACACAATACTCCAAGTGAAGTCTCACGAGAGCAGAATAAAGGGGCAGGATCACCTCCTTCGACCTGCTGGTCACACTCCTTTTGATGCAGCCCAGGATATGGTTGGCTTTCTGGGCTGCAAGCGCACACTGCTGGCTCATGTTCATTTTCTCATTGACCAGCACCCCCAAGTCCTTCTCCGCAGGGCTGCTCTGAATGTCTTCTCTGCCCAGCCTTTAGCTGTGCCTGGGATTGCTCCGACCCAGGTGTAGGACCTTGCACTTGGCATGGTTAAACTTCATGAGGTTGGCATGAGCCCACCTCACAAGCGTGTCAAGGTCCCTCTGCATGGCATTCCTTCCCTCCGGCGTATCAACCAAACCACACAGCTTGGTGTCATCGGCAAACTTGCTGAGGGTGCACTCAATCCCACTGTCCATCACTCGTTACAGGTCTCCAGCCGGACATTGAGCCATTGACCACAACTCTTTGTGTGCGGCCATCCAGCCAGTTCTTTATCCACCGAGTGGTCCATTCATCAAATTGATGTCTCTCCAATTTAGAGACAAGAATGTCATGTGGGACAGTGTCGAACGCTTTACACAAATCCAGGTAGATGACATCAACTGCTTTACCGCTGTCCATCAGTTCTGTAGCCCCATCATAAAAGGCCACCAAATTGGTCAGGCAGGATTTCCCCTTAGTGAAGCCATGCTGGCTGTCACCAAGCACCTTGTTTTTCATGTGCCTTAGCATGCCTTCCAGGAGAATCTGCTCCAAGATTTTTCCAGGAACAGAGGTGAGACTGACTGGTCTGTAATTGCCCGGGTCATCCATTTTCCCCTTCTTGAAAATGGGGTTATATTTCCCTTTTTCCAGTCGTCAGGAACTTCACCTGACTGCCATGATTTTTCAAATATGATGGCCAGTGGCTTAGCAACTTCATTTGCCAGCTCTTTCAGGACCCGTGGATGGATTTCATCAGGACCCATGGACTTGTGCACATTCAGATTTTTAAGATGGTCTCAAACCAGATCCTCTCCTACAGTGGGCCTAACTTCTTCATTCTCACAGTCCCTGTGTCTGCCTTCCTAGACTTGGGTGGTGCAGTCAGAGCCTTTGCTAGAGAAGACCGAGGCAAAGAAAGTATTCAGAACCTCACCCTTCTCCAAATCCTGTGTAGCTAGTTCACCCGAGAGCTTCCTGAGGGGCCTACGTTCTCCCTAATCTGTTTTTTTATTTGCTATGTACCTGTAGAATCCCTTCCTGTTATCCTTAATATCTCTAACCAAGTTTAATTCTAACTGGGCCTTAGCTTTCCTGACCTGGTCCCTAGCTTCCCAGACAACAACCCTGTACTCTTCCCAGGCGGCCTGTCCTTGCTTCCACTTTCTATAAAACTCTTTTTTCATTTGAATTTTCCTCAGGAGCTCCTTATCCATCCAAGGATGTCTCCTGGCCCTCCTGCTGCACTTCCTTATAGTTGGGATGCAACACTCCTGAGCCTGTAGCAGGTGATCCTTGAAGACCAACCAAGAGTCTTGAGCTCCCCTGCCCTCTAGGGCTATATTCCATGGAACCTTACTAAGCAGGTTCCTGAAGAGGCCAAAGTCTGCTCTCTTGAAGTCTAGGGCAGTGAGCTTGCTGCACAGTCTTCTCACTGTCCTAAGGATCTCAAATTCAACCATCTTGTGGTCGCTGCATCCAAAGCTGCCCTGCAGTACCACATTTCCAACGAGCCCTTCCCTGTTGGTGAGCAGGAGGTCAAGCATGGCACCTCTCCTTGTTGGCTCCTCTATTACTTGCAGAAGGAAGTTGTCTTCCACACAACTGAGGAACCGCCTGGATTGTTTGTGCCAGGCTGTACCGTCATTCCAACAGATGTCAGGGTGGTTGAAGTCACCCATGAGAACAAGGGCCTGTGAGCGTGAGGCTTTTCCTATCTGCCTATAGAGTGCTTCATCCACAGATTCCTCTTGATCAGGAGATCTGTAACAGATCCCCACAGTAATCTCTCCCATCGCTGTTTTCCCTTTAACCCAGACCCACAAGCTCTCTGTTATCTGCTCACCTGTCCCCAGACAGAGTTCCATACACTCCAGCCTATCCCTAACATAAAGGGCAACTCCCCCTCCATGCCTGCCAGGCCTGTTTTTTCTAAAGAGTCTGTAACCTTCCATTCCAACACTCCAGTCATAGGAGCCATCCCACCATGTTTCTGTGATGCCTATAATATCATACCCCCGCAGACGAGCACACATCTCTAATTCCTCTTGTTTGTTCCCCATCCTACGGGCATTTGTATAGAGGCATCTGAGCTGAGCTCCAAGTGAAGCCGGCTCATTGGCTGGAGCACCTGGAATATCTCTACATTGCTCCGAGCATTTATTATAGGTGCTGGCAACTGACTTGGTGTGTTGGGATGGAATGATGCCCCCTCCCCCAACCTCTGTCTCATTCCGCTTGGGATCTTCAAGGACAGCTCCCACAGTTGAGGCATCGGGTTCTTCAACTTGTTTGTCCAGCTCATGGTACGTCTTGACAAACTTTGCAGGCAGTCGCCATGGACCTGTAGGTAGGAGGACACAAACATACCCCCTCCCCCAGGTTATCAGTTCCACTGGCCCTTCCCGTTTCTGAGGGCCCAAGGGATCACAATAACACATTCATGTTTAAGCCACAGGGATTTACACCCATGGCAGATGAGGACTGAGCTGTTGACTGATAGTCAGGGCAAGACCTGGTTAAACTGTCACCTTAAAGCAGGGGCATTCTGATGAAAAAAGGAAGGCAGGTTGTGAAGTATGAGAGGTCTGAGAGTTAGCAGGCCAGCCATTACCCGCAGTTAAAGGTCCAGATGTTTGGGAGATGCAACATGACCAATAAAAAAAGTTATTAATGAAGCCAATAGGCTCTCAGTGATGACTTCTGACATGGCCAGTGTGTAAGCATGTGACTGGGGCTAATGTAACCCCGCAATCCCAACGTGCACCCTCATATGCTAGCCAAAATAAAAGTGCATGAGCAGCCCTGTGACCAGCAATCTGCCTTTTCATAGCATTGTCTAATCGGTCTATAAAATACATATAGGGTTCCTGAGACCCCCCCGGTGAACACACTCGTGAAAGAAGTAGTCTTCCCCCCTCCCCCCCCCACCCTGATCTAAGCACTCGCCTCCCGGCCCGAACATCCACACAGGCGACCCACTGGAACACCAGAGGGTTTAGATCTGAGCTATGAAGCCAAAGAGAAACCACATAAATCACAGTGACTGTCTTCAGTCACTAGAAATTCCATTCTGTAAACAATCACTCCTCAGGCAGTTTCTCAGCCTGACCTTGCACCCATGCACGCAAACACTCCCTGGCCTGCTCAAGACCCAGGTGCGCTATCAGCAATTATTAGTCTTCTTTAATTATCCACATACTGGGAACAGGGCGGCTTGCAGTTCCCACATTTCCCCCTTTCTTACTCTCCCCCGGTCCTGAGCCGCTTTGTCCAAGGCCAGTCCTGGTATATCCCCTAACTGGTTTAGCTTTTGAATCACTTGTTCAGTGGGGTTTCCTTGTTCTGATAGCAGTATGAGTTTTTTTGCATTCACCTCGTCTAGCAATACAGTATCTGCTCCTTCCTCCATGAGGCGAGCTGGCCAGTTCTGGGGTTTCTCCCCTGGCCTTTGCTTGTATTTATCCAATAAATTCTTAATCTCCTCATGACTATAATCTACCAATCCATCTTTTCTTACTTGTCCTCTTGCCCCGATAATCATTTTACATTTAAACACTCCTTCCTTTTTCACTCCTGCTTTGTCTTCAGTTTTTGATTCTGACTCACTGGTACCCCAAATATTTCCATTCCATGTCTCTGGGTCCCAATCGGGATCAGGCACAAGGGCATGGACCCGTGGCCTCACTGCCTTTGTATCCTTTTTATTGCTCCATTTTTTGGTGACATAGACAGCATATTTTTCTGCTAGGGTGGTACCTTTTTTTTCCCCAAGTCCCTCACCCTGCTCTGTAGCAGCTACAAATGCCTGCCTCTGCAACAGCACTTCTGCTTTTAACCCTTTCTAGCTCGGAATGTAAATCTGCTACTTGTTGCTCCAACTGTGTTCTTATCTACCATGCCTTTGTAGGCAAGCAGCAAGCAGCCTGTCATGTATCTGGCATGACTCAATTCCTCCTTCAAGTGGGTATGGGGGGGTTGTACAAACTTACCCCAATACTTTAACACTCCCACGGTGTCTTTAGCTCCCCACGGTTCAGGTCCTACATTAGTGCAATTCTCTGTTTTATCCCACAACGTGCTCCACGGTTCCTGCTTCCACCCTGGCCTGTCCACAGGAGGAGCCATGGCACTAGTGAGACAAGGAGGCACAAAAGCACAAAATGGAATACAAACCTTTGTAAATAAGTGGAATCAGTTTTAAGTAGCATTAAGTTTGATGGCTTTGTAATGGAAAATGACTGAGGTGCATGAAGATAAACCGTTGTAGTTTTAGGTCCTTATGACCTTAGTACAAAAAGTGTAAGAAAAACAGGATAGAAAAACAGGACCTGGGGATGGGGAGTATCTGGAACTAGCAGATGTCCAGGATAGGTGCAGTTAAACTAACAGATAAGTAGGACAGGATGATTGCTATGTTTGTGGTGTTAATGAACCCATTAAGCTGGTGCAAACATCTACTGGGGAGTATCTGGGACTAACAGATGTCCAGGATGGGCTGCAGTTAAACTAACTGATAAGTAGAAGGACAGGATTATTGCTATGTCTGTAGTGTTAATTAAGCTGGTGTAAATATCTACTGCTCTGTGCTTCAAAGGCTGCCAGAAATTATGAAGATTGTTGGAAGAAGTAAATGACCCTCAGAGACCACCACCCCATTTTTGTACTCATTCTGAGAAACTGTATAGAAAATGATGTAATTCATACGTAGCCTTATGAATATGTATGTATGCCCAGTGACTATATAAGGACGGCTTGTGTGGCAATATGGTGACACACGCTAGGAGAAGCTATCCTGGCGCCACAATAAAGAATATCTGTTTGTCAGCTTGAAAACTTTGTTGGCAAGTTTGTTCCTGGAGTTTTCTCCGAATCAATTGGCTCTTCCCTATGGAACATAGCCATAGTATATTACACAGAAACCTTAAAGCGACCCCAACAGCATACACACGCACTCCACTGACCAAGCCCTGTTTTCACACACACAGAACAGCATCTCTTGGTGCAGCTACACGCCCCACTGACCAAGCCCTGTTCTCAGTCTACAGTGTTTTTACTACGAGAATCCCATCCTCATCGCCAATTATGTTCCAGATTCGTAGGATTCCCATGTACAAAGACTGGACACCAAACACAGTATAAATAATTAAATAGTCTAGTCTATTTGTTGAGGTATTATTGTGAAGCAAATATATATATATTAATGCAAAGCAGGTTACATACATACCGACTCCTGGATGAATGGGATACCGCCCATCAGGAGAAAGAGATGGAACATATAGCCCAGTCGGAGGGGTGGCAATCAGTGCATCGTCAGGGTGTCCCCTGAATCAGGATGCGCATCTGGTCTTGTCACCTGTCTGTCCCTGCACAGGTCCATATATCCCCCCTAGGTTCGGAGTGAAAAATTACCATTTCCAACATCAGCGCACATGTGGCCAGCATGTGAACAGATGTTTATGGGTATAAGACTCCCTTTTGCCAACAGCGGTGTTAACTCCCCCATTTTCAAGGTTATGTCCCCACAACCAGTGCCAAACAGTACATTTCTATTTCTGTGTTTTTTCACCATGGACCATATTCTACTGTTACTGACACACATACCCTGCCACTCCTGACTGTCCAGCCTCAGGAAAAATCTCTTGCTGGTCCTCCTATATTGTCTTTTAACCCTAGACAAGACTCGAGCCCAACCCTGCTTATCTTTCGAGATCAGACAAAATAGGACATTCTTGGGGTGGTATTGCCATGGGTAAAACACGCCGTATGTGTGGCAACATGGTGAACCCCAGCACAAGAAGCAGGCAGGTTTCAAGGGTATTCAAAGGCCATCCAAAACTTTTAGAACTCTCAAATGCTATTGTAAATAGCCTGGTGGGGGAGCAGGGGGTGTGAGAGAATGTCTCCTTCATTGGTTGAAACCCCGAGGAGGAAAAAAAAAAGATGTTCTATTGCTAAAAAATTCCATTATATGCCTCCCAAAGTATAGAGGCTATCACAGCACTGAGAACGCAAGCCAGACCAGTCTCACGATCAGTGATTCGATTGTTACAAGTCATTACCATGAAGTACAGAAAATCAATAACATTAACCCAGTTGTGGGTAAAACACACTCTGTATGGGCGCCAACATGGTGATCCCTATCACAATCAGCAGGCAGGTCTCAAGGGTATCCAAAGACCATTCAAAACCTTCAGAACTCTCAAATGATGCTGTAAATAGTCTGGTGGGGGAGCTGGGAAGGTAAGAGAATGTCTCCTTCATAGGTTGACCATCCGAGGAGAGGGAAAAAGGTGTGTAATTGCTAAACACTTCAATTATATACCTCCCAAAGTATAGAGGTTATCACCGCTTCCATTATATACCTCCCAAAGTATAGAGGTTATTCGCTGAGAATGCAAGCCAGACCAGTTTCATGATCAATGAGTATTGTATTACAAGTAATTACCATAAAGTACAGCGAAACAAGGACCTTAGCCCAAGTCCCCCAGCCAATAAACACTAAAACAGCAAATACCGGCTGTAAGTAAGGTACAACATGCTGAAACTCTGAGATCAAGAGCAACAACTTTGAGAGCCAATAAATCAGCATTGTGACGAGTAACTATTAATCCAAAAACAATAAATGCTTATCACAAACATGATTAGACACACTCTGGTCAGATCTGTCATTATCTCAACCCTTTGCGCCCCACGTTGGGCGCCACAAAGAACTGTCTGATCCCTATTGTGACTGGTCCAGAGGCTTCATGTATCCTTCATATAGACTATCTCAGGAGAGGGTACTTCCAAGACCCAGAAACTCTGACAGCAAATAAATAAACAATGTGACGAGTGACTATTCATCTGAAATTATGAATGGTTATCACAAATAGGATTAGACACACTCTGGTGAGATATGTCGTTATCTCAATCCTTCAGGCACAATCCTTGGTCACTAAAAAGAATTGTCACGGTTTTAGCCCTTCTGGTTAACTGCCCCCAGTTTATATACTGGGCATGACATGCTGTGGTATGGAATACCCCTTTGGCTATTTTGGGTCGGGTGTCCTGTCTCTGCTTTCTCCCAGTTTTTTGTGCCCCTCCTCACTGGTAGAGCATGAGACTGAAAAGTCCTTGATCAGCATAAGCAATACTTAGCAACAACTCATAACATCGGTGTGCTATCAGCGCTGTTCTCAGACTAAAGTCGATAACATAGCACTGCACCAGCTACTAAAACTGAAAAATGACTGAACCCAGGTCACATTTATACACAAAAGTTACAAGGTAGTACACTCCCAGCTACAATGATTGGTTAGTGATTTGCATGTAATTATAATTCTGTGTCATTCTCTTCTGTTACTATGCTTGCGCGGAGGAAGGGTTTTCACCCCGGCAAAGGTCTTGACCTGTGGGTGTGGTTTTTAGTATTATAATGACGGTAGATCACTTCAGGGCACCTTAAAAGTAAGTTTTGCTGCCACGCTGGATGGCTAGATATCTGTCTTACCAGGTTGTCAAATAACTCATCCTATATACAGTAAACCCTAGGTGCTCTGGTTATGGTTTAGAGAGTAAGGGCTAAGGTGCCGCAGAAAATATATGGACCCAGTCAGAGATCAATATGATCAGACAAAAGCCGTTTATTACAAAGCCTTAACCCCTTATATACTATTTTTTACAGGCACTTACAGTGATTTGGCATATTATGATTGGATACATGTCTTGAAGACCCTTAGTAACTAACACATAATTGGCTAAGCACAGGTGTGAGAACTTGACCTCGAAAGCTTGCCACCAGTCTACAGTTCTCCTTAACTTCGTTAATTCCAGCTTCTTCTTATTTGCTTGTTTAGGTTTCCTTGGGCCTCTCGTGGCCTTTCTGTATTTTTCAGGATTTATGTACCAATTATCCCTTCTCCTGTGAGAACACTGTCTCCACACTAAGGCTAACATGATCCAGAGAATAGGGACTTCAAGTAACACAGCGTCAGATTTCCAGCAGCACGGCAACCCATGCTAACATAATGCCAACATAAAGGCTAACTTCTTAAATCAAGCTGTTCCTATAGCTAACTGTTTCACAAACAAACGCAAAATAAAGATTCAGTAAAACTAAGATAATCTGCAACAGTTTTATATTATACTTTAGTTACTGGACTGTTCTTATCTCAACCCATGGGGTATACATTCTTTCAATTCTCCTCCCCATCCTGCCCAGAGAGGGAGGAAAAGGGTGTGTGCGAGAGAACAGCTGTGTGGTTCTGAGTTCCCGGCTGGGCTTACACCTTGACACCTACCCTCCTCACTGCACTACCTGCGTGACTGTGCTGCACTATTTCCTTTAAGCACACCTAATAAATAAATGTTAAATAATGCACTTAAGCCCATTTGTATTTTCTTTCTATTCCAGAAAGAAGACAATTGTGAAATTAATCTTCATACAGGTAAAAGTTCACCTTCATACGGGTAAAAATGTAATTAAGCTTAGAAAACAGGAAAATTTTCTTTCAAGCTTATACTGGTGAAAAAAGGTGAACACATGAAAATACAAATTCTTTAAAAGAAAACAGTAAGCCAGTCATCAGTGGAGAAATTGTTCTTTTACTAAAACGTTACTCTTATTTGGCAGGAGCGTTAGTTTCTCTTGGTCCACCAAAGCCAATCTTTCAGAAAAGAACTGTATCCACAACACAGAGAACAAGCAATATGAAACCAAACACCTATAAAAACAATGATAATGTTAGTTTTCCCATGAAATCTTTTTCTTTTATTGTAGTGACTCATCTGCCATTCCTCAAAGCAACAGTAGATGCATCTTCCTAACCTGGTTCTGATATATTCTATATAGATATTCTACATATATATATATATACACACATATTCTATATGCAAGATTTGAGACAGCTGATAAGTAACATCAGTATTTAAATCCCATCAGCCTTTCATACAGTAGTCCACACCCTGGCTTTGCCCAATGTCTGTGTGAAGCCCTGGAGATTATTGAGTTTTCTTTGAAAACTAATGCTGCATGATGCTGTAAGCTAAAATGCTAAATTGTAAATTAAAACTACTCTTTTAATTGTAAGCTAGATGTTAGGTTGTAAATTGGGACCGCTTTGTTGAGAGCGAGATGGGCCAGTGCGGCCTTGGGGTTTGTGTAAAACAAGGGTAGCCTTTGAAAATAAGGAAGGAGTAACCAAGACAGATGGGGCCAGTTCACCCCTCCATAGTCAATCTGGTGTGAAGATAAGAAAGAAATGGCCAAGACAGATGGTGCCGGTTCTTCAAGATAAGGAACAAATCAGAACAAACTGACCTAAACCACAGACACAGTTTTTAAGTAATTCACAAGAGTCACTTGCACGTGTGCAAGCACAGAGGTCAATCAGTGGACACAGTGAGGAAGACTGTGTGTCGACCACCAGAGACCCCTCGAGACCACCACTCAGCAAGAAAGTGCATGAGTAATTAAAATGCAAATATTACAATTAGTTCCAGGAAATCTAGTGAATATGTAAAACATTTCCCAGAAAGGTTGTAAATACACATAAGTTTGTTGGATATATGGATGCTGCATGTAGACTCCAGGCGCACTCACCTTTGCAAAACTATTTGTGTGTACACCCAGCGCTGCAATAAAGAATGCCTGTTTTCTAAAACTCCAAACAAAGTCTTAGAGAGTTTTTCGACCGTCTTCTGCGGTAACAATTTGATGCCTGAGCAGGGACATTCTGCCATGTTTCCTGCGGATCTGGGGAATCTCTGGGACCTTCATGCTGGTGTCAGGGACTTCCCTGAAAGGAACCACAGATCCCCGGACCGACTTGGGACCTTGGTAAGACCCGTGATTTTATTTCTTTGAGAAGGCATTCTTTATACTTGGTAACTTGTCCGCATTGGTCACAGGGGACACTTTTACAAAAATTCCGTCTTGGCCATGATCTGATTTAATTAATTTTTTATTACAATTGATTAATATCTAGAGGCAATAAGCAGGCAGTGCTGGGTGTGCCGGGGAGTCTCTGCTCCACCCAAGACGCACACTGAGATTTCTGGGGTGCAGTCTCTTATACTCCTCAGTCTTGGGTTTCAGCCAATCATGTCGTCTCCTTCACACGAAAATCGATGTAGTTCCTTTTGATTGTTCTCCTCCTGCTGCTGGGGTCTTATCTTTGTGAGAAGAAACATCTTAAAAAGTTATTGAATTCCTTGGTGAGACAAAGGGGCACAAAATCACAAAATGGAATATAGAAATCTTTAGAAGTAGCTTTAAGTAATGTTAAGTTTGATGGCTTTGTAACAGTAGCAATGGAAAATTATTGAGGTACAGGATACATAGAGAAAAATATATAAAGAGAGTGCAGCTAGAGAACATACTGAGAATTCTCACAAGATAAATCATTATAGTTGACATAGCTTTAAGAAAAAAACAGTCTAGAAAAACAGGACACAGGTGTCCAGGATGGGCTACAGTTAAACTAAATGATAAGTAGGAAGATAGGAGGATTATTATGTCTCTGGCACTAACGAACCAATTAAACTGGTATGAGCATCTACTGCTTGTGCTTCAAAGGCTGCCAGAAGTGATGAAGATTGCTGAAAGAAGTAAACGACCCTCAAAGACCACCACCACAATTCTGTACACATGCGGGGAACTCTCTGGAAAGTGATGTAATACATATGTAGCTTCATGAATATGTATTGTTTTGGTTTGGCCAAGGACTTTGTGAGCCTCATGCTCTGACAGGGAGGAGGGGAAGCTGGGAGGAAGCAGAGAAAGGGCATCCGACCCAAACTGACCAAAGAAGTATTCCATACCACAGCACGTCATGCCCAGGATGTAACTGAGAGGGAGCCGGAAGGGCTAGAGGGACTGCAGAGTTAGATGAGGTATGGGTCGGTGCTTGGTCGGGCTGGAGGGGGCGAGTTATCAGTCGCCTGGTGATGAGGTGTTGTATTCTCTTCCCTTGTTGTTTTCTTTATCATTACCATTATTGGTGGCAGCAGTAGTGATTTGTGTTATACCTTACAGAATCACAGAATCCCAAGGGTTGGAAGGGACCTCAAGAGATCATCTAGTCCAACCCCCCTGCAAGAGCAGGGTAACCTAGAGTACATCACACAGGAACTTGTCCAGGCGGGCCTTGAATATCTCCAATGTGGGAGACTCCACAACCCCCCTGGGCAACCTGTTCCAGTGCTCTGTCACTCTCACAGTAAAGAAGTTCTTCCTGATCTTAACGTGGAACCTTCTATGCTCCAGTTTACACCCATTGCCCCTTGTCCTATCACTGGATATCAGTAAAAAAAGCCTAGCTCCATCATCCTGACACCCACCCGTTACATATTTGTAAACACTGATGAGGTCACCCCTCAGTCTCCTCTTCTCCAAGCTGAAGAGACCCAGCTCCTTCAGCTTCTCCTCATAAGGGAGGTGTTCCACTCCCTTAATCATCTTTGTGGCTCTGCGCTGGACTATTTCAGGCAGTTCCCTGTCCTTCTTGAACTGAGGGCCCCAGAACTGGACACAGTATTCCAGATGCAGCCTAACCAAGGCAGAATAGAGGGGGAGGAGAACCTCTCTTGACCTACTAACCACACCCTTTCTAATGCACCCCAGGATGCCATTTGCCTTCTTGGCCACAAGGGCACATTGCTGGCTCATGTTCATCCTCCTATCCACCAGGACCCCCAGGTCCCTTTCCCCTTCGCTACTTTCCAGCAGGTCAGTCCCCAGCCTGTACTGGTACATGGGGTTGTTCTTCCCCAGATGCAAGACTCTACACTTGCCCTTGTTGAATTTCATAAAATTTCTCCCCGCCCAACTCTCCAGCCTGTCCAGGTCTCGCTGAATGGCAGCACAGCCTTCTGGTGTGTCAGCCATTCCTCCCAGTTTAGTGTCATCAGCAAACTTGCTGAGAGTACACTCGGTTCCCTCATCCAGGTCGTTGATGAAAATATTAAACAGCACTGGTCCCAGCACCGACCCCTGAGGGACTCCACTAGTCACAGACCTCCAGCTAGATTCTGCACCATTGACCACAACTCTCTGCCTTCTTCCTTCCAACCAGTTCTTGATCCACCTCACTACCTGATCGTCAAGCCCACACTTCCTTAGCTTATCTATGAGAATGCTGTGGGAGACAGTATCAAATGCCTTACTGAAATCAAGAAAAACCACATCTACTGCTCTACCATCATCCCTCCACCTAGTCACTTCCTCATAGAAGGCTATAAGGTTGGTCAAACATGACTTCCCCTTGGTAAAACCATGTTGGCTGCTCTTAATGACCCCCTCATCCTTGATATGTCTAGAGATGGTGTCAAGAATAAGTTGTTCCATCACCTTTCCAGGGACGGAGGTAAGGCTGACCGGTCTATAATTACCCGGGTCCTCCTTCTTGCCCTTCTTATAGACTGGTGTGACATTTGCCATCCTCCAATCCTCAGGCACCTCTCCCGTTTCCCACGACTTACCAAAGATGATGGAGAGTGGCCTAGCAATGACCTCCGCCAGCTCCCTCAGCACCCGTGGGTGCATTCCATCCGGACCCATCGATTTATAGATGTCCAGATTGCATAGCTGATCCCTAACCGAATCCTCATCTACCAAAGCAAACTCCTCCTTTGTCCTGACTCCTTCTGGGGCAATAGGAATCTGGGGCCCCCGGGGAGAGTCTGCAGGAGTAAACACAGAGGCAAAGAAGGAATTCAGCACCTCTGCCTTCTTTATATCCTCTGTCTCCAGGGCACCCACCTTGTTCAGCAGTGGGCCTATATTGCCTCTTGTGTTAGTTTTATTTGCTATATATTTGAAGAAGCCCTTTCTATTGTCCTTAACGCAACTAGCAAGATTAAGTTCCAAGGAGGCCTTAGCCGTCCTAATTGCCTCCCTACATCCTCTAACAACTGTCCTATATTCCTCCCATGTGGCCAGCCCCTCCTTCCATAATCTATAGATTCTCCTTTTCCTCTTGAGTTTGCCCAGCAGCTCCTTGTTTAACCACGCTGGTCTCCTAGCTCCCTTACTTGATTTCCTGACCACTGGGATGCTCAGATCCTGAGCTTGGAAGAAGTGGTCCTTGAATGCTGACCAACTATCTTGAGCCCCTTTACCGCCTAGTACCCTTTCCCATGAGACTTCTCTTAGCAGTTGATTGAACAGGCCAAAGTTGGCCCTTCGGAAATCTAGAACTGTAGCCTTGCTAGGTATTCTATTCCTCCCACACAGGATCCTAAACTCCACCATGTCATGTACCTTAGTTACTAAACTGTTCTTATCTCAACCCATGGGAGTTGCATTCTTTCTGATTCTCCTCTCCGTCCCTCCAGGAGTAAGGGGAGGGCAAGAAGGGGGGGAGTGGGTTAACAAGCTGTCTGGCTGGGGTTAAACCACGACATGTATGTATGACCAGGGGCTATAAAAGGATGGCTTGTGTGGCAATTTGGACACACACATTAAGAGGAGCTATCCCCTGTGTCTCCTGGCATCACAATAAAGAATACCTGCTTGTCAGCTTGAAAACTTTGTTGGCAAGTTCGTTCCTGGAGTTTTCTCCGAATCAGTTTAGCGACCCAGGTTGGACCCTCTCTGCTCAGCTGCTGGACCCGCTGAGGACAGGGCTCCCTAAGGCCCTCGGGAATTTTTTCCGGAGAGACCCCTCGACTCATTCGGATTGCTGCGGGAGCAGACAAGGACCATCTCAGAAAAGGTATTTTTTTTTATATGGTTTGTAAGGTGCAGGGGGCATCTCTGTTTGGTAAATTGGTTTGGTAAGTGTACGCATGGTTTGTAAGCCTTCCAAAAATCGAGACAGGAAATCTCGTAGGTAAAGGCGCATACCCAGATGCTAGCGTCTGTTTGGTATACACGCACAAGAAGCAGGGGGCTTCTTGTGGTTTGGGTCCTGCAAGACACAGGGGGTGTCCCACAGAAAAGGTTTTGGATCTTGTTGGTATTTGATTTATTTTGTGGCTTGCTATATTAAGGATTATGGTCTTGTGATTTTGGTATCAGTGACAAACTGTTATAACTAAGCCCGGAGCATCTTGTGCTTTGGGTCCTACAAGACACAGGGGGTGTCTTGTGGAAATGGTTTTGGGTCCAGTGTGCTATCAACAGCCCATAAGGGATTTGATTCAGTGATGTTGTCAGCGTGGGCATCTGAATAGGTTAGTAGAATCACCCTCCAATATGGTGCGCTGTCCAGTACACTTCCCACAGTGGGACGCAGACAGGCTGGTCGGACACAAGGGTCTCATCCTTCTTGGGACACTGACAGGCTGGTCAACTATAAAGGGTTCAAGGAAACCCCCCTATTAATGTTACAATATGGTCTGAGACATGGGAGTTAGGAAGTATTGCTTTTGATTCTCCTGGTATTCATCTCATTTTGTGGCTTGTTACAGTAATGATTTTGGTCTTGTGATTTTCGTACTGGTGACAGGATTTTATAACTGTGTTATTAACCGTTGTTTGTTTGGTTGAATTTAAGTCTCTGTCTTTGTCTCAAGTGTTGTAACTGTGTGGAGTATGTCTGGGGGATCCCATTTGTGTATGTATGTGTATGAATGTGAGATTGATAATGGAAAATCAGCAGAGTGAAGAGATCTTGAAAAAGAATCATTTTGGGTGCATTTTGGCACACTGGAAAGAACTTAGAGGGGGCCCTGGGGGCTTGGCAAATAAGAAAATATTGGTAAACTATTGTAACCAATGGTGGCCTTTGTATACTTTGGAAGATGAGGAAAAATGGCCTAAAATTGGAACTCTGAACTATAAAACATTGTTACAATTAATGTTGTTTTAAGGGGGCAAGGAAAATGGGATGAAGTAATGCATGCAGATATTTTTCTCTTTAAGAAATCACACAGAGTGACAGACTGAATGCAATATTAATATAGCTCCGCCAGATTCCTTAATTTTGGTTTTGGAAAAGGACAGGGAAAAACTGAAAGTTAAGCTGGAGATTCTCAGCCTGTGATATTGGGGAAAGATGTTTAATGTTAAAAAACAGTAATCAGGAAGATAGAGTGGAAAATCATGTGCCACAGGTACTTCAGAGAGGAGCACCCTCTGCATCTGTCCTATCTGATATTGATAAGGAGGAAGAGATTGCTGTCAGTGGCAACAAGCGGCGCATCCACATTCAGAGTTAAGAAGGGGTTAAACCAGAAGTGCTGTTGCAGAGGCAGGCATCTGCAGGCCCTGCAGAGCAGGGTGAGCCTCTGCGAAAAAAAAAAAAAGGGAAAAACAAGGGGGAAAGGAGGTGAGCAGCTCCTGTTTTTGAGCGTGGGAGGAGGGATGTCGGGAGGAGGTGGTGGAATGGGCTCCTCTTCTGTGGAACGGGATCGGTGTGCGTGCTATGGGGAGTTTGGACGCTGGAAGTGAGACTGCCCGGGGGGGGGGGCAGTGCCATGGAGTGGCTCCGGTGACTGAACTGGAACTAAACTGACAGGGACCTGGGGAATATACCCTAGCAGATCCACTGGTTGCATTAAAGCTAGGGACTAGAGGAAATAAAGCGGAATTTTAGTGGATACAGGAGCAACTTATTTGGTGTTAAATCAGAGAGAAAATAATTCGTTACAGATGCGGGAGCTACTGGCCACCAAGGAAAAAAAAAAGGAAAAAAAGGCATACTTTCTGAAACCTATAAAGTACAAACTGGGAAAACAAATAGGAATGCATAATTTTTTATGCATGCCAAATTCTCTAAAATCTTTATTAGGGCTAGAAGCAACATTTATGGAAGGCAAAATGGAATTCAGAGTTAAAAACAATCAATTAATTGCAGTTTTGAGTTTATCTTCAATTCAACAGAAAAGCAAAAAGGAGGACCTCCCTGAAATAGAAGAAATCCTTAATCAGGTATATGTGGGAGTATGGGCATCTGAAGTTCCAGGTAACCTGAAAAATGTTTTGCCTGTTAAAGTGGAAATGAAAAAGGGGGGCCTGCCCAATTAGAATAAAACAGTACCCCTTAAAATTAGAAGATCAAAGGGAATTAAAAAAATCACTGATAAATTTTAAAATATAGATTATTAATTGAATGTGAATTGGAATATAATACTCCTATCTGGACAGTAAAGAAATATGATGGGAAAAGTTGCAGATGGTTCACAATCTCAGGTCAATCAACAAAATTGCAGAGGATATTCGTCCAGTAGGAGTTAATTTGTAGGACTGATTGACTAAATTGAATAATAATCAGAAATGGTTTGCCATACTGGATTTTAACTTGATGCACTTCATTTGCTTCCTGTAATAAAAAAATAGGACATAACATCTGTCCTGGGTTCAGCTGTAGCAGTCATTTTTCTCCTTCTAGTCTGAGAACAACTCTGATAACACACCGGTGGGTTTAGTTGTTACTAAGTAATGTTTACTCCGATCAAGGACTTTATCAGTCTTATGCTCTGCCAGGGAAAAAGGGAAGCCAGGAGGAAGCAGAGACAGGACACCTGACCCAAAGTAGCCTAAAGGGTATTCCATACCACAGCACATCATGCCCAGTATATAAACTGGGGGGAGTTACCTGGAAGACCCAGATCGCTGCTCAGGTCTGGCTGGGTACTGGTCAGCAGGTGGTGAGGGGTTGTATTCTCTCCCCTTGTTATTTCCCTTATCATTATTATTATTATTGGTGGTAGCAGTAGTGGTTTTGTGTTATACCTTAGTTACTGGACTGTTCTTATCTCAACCCATGGGAGTTGCATTCTTTCGATTCTCCTCCCCATCCCTCCGGGAGCAGGGGGAAGAAGAAGGAGGGGAGTGAGCGAGCGGCTGCGTGGTTCTGAGTTACCCGCTGGGTTTAACCATGACACCATCTCTTGTATAGAATGATTTCTTTCAAATTATAAAAATAGAGTTATCTTTGGGGATAAAAAAGAAGAAACTTCAGTTGCTTATAGGAAGCAGCACTGAAGTAGGAAATGGGAGAAAATAGACATATTTTAGCTGAGTAAAACTGACACATTAAATCTGATGGAGAGCCTAGAAATATGAAAGGGAATTAACTTATATTCTGTTTATGACTTGTATCTGAACATTTCATAGCACTAAGTCCAGAAAGCATTCTGCGAAGTGTAATTCAAAAGCAAAACCCATTATATTTAGAAACATTTTAAATACTCAAAATTGGCCTCAAAACAGACTTCATAAACATGTTTGATAAAATACAACAACTGCAGACTTCTATAACTGGTGTTGCATATTATATGCATTTAGTATCTGGTCCCTGTTTTCCCCATTCTTTTCTATAATGTTCTGCATGTCATGGTCAGCTCCAATAACCTTGAAAAGAAGAACATGAGCATTAGAGATTATTGACACCATAAAACATGATTGATTTTGAGAAAAACAGAACAGGGCTACAACTGAAGCCAAACAGAGATACTCCTAGAGATCTGTCCAGTTAGCTTTCCCCTCAGAATTGGGCATGCATTGAAAAGCTACATGTATGATCCTGCAAACAATCACAGTGAACAGACCCTCCAGTTCCAAAGAGATGAAAGACCAGACTTCCATGCTATACATTATGGATAGCTGTAAACATTTTTCTGAGGTTTTTCCTCTGCAGAGGTTGGTGATGTTCTTCTGCTTCGTGGGCTCCTGCTCCCACAGGGCGTACACAGCACTGGCTGGCATGGAGGTGGTGATCACAATGATATTCTTCCTCATGTACTTGCTGAAGGTTGATAAAAAGATGAGCTGGCTGTTCTGGCTGCTGGCAGCAGGCCCCAAAATGGAAGGATCTCATCCACCTGGTGATTGTCTGTTCATAG
The DNA here is from genome assembly GCF_033783945.1 of Neopsephotus bourkii. Taxonomy (NCBI): domain Eukaryota; kingdom Metazoa; phylum Chordata; class Aves; order Psittaciformes; family Psittacidae; genus Neopsephotus; species Neopsephotus bourkii. Next base: position 25,917 of record NW_026901870.1, on the reverse strand, counting down.
GGCTGGGCTTGGGTTGGAAGGGACCTTAAAGCTCATCCAGCTCCAAACCCCTGCCCTGGGCAGGGGCACCTTCCACTGAAGCAGGTTGCTCAAAGCCCTGACCAATCTGGACTTGAACACTTAAAGGGATGGGGCAGCCACAGCTTCTCTAGGTAACCTGTGCCAGTGCCTCACCACCCTCACAGTGAAGGACTTCTTTATATCTAATCTAAATCTCCCCTCTGTCAGTTTAAAGCCATTACCCCTTGTTCTATCACTACAGGCCTTTATCAAAAGCCCCACTCTGCAGCGAAGTATGAGACATAGAATGCGTGTGCAAACTGAATCTCTTTCACTGAGTTTCTTGCCATATTCATAAAAAATCATATAAGCTATTTTTAGATCCTAACTATTCAGCTGTTATCATGATACAATTTATTGCCTTGTTTTTGTACTAGCTAAGCTTTGATGAGTTCCAACACTATAATTTACATTATCTTTGTTTATCAGCTTGTGTCCACCAGTACAGCATATGCTGCATACCAACATTTGTTATTCACATCTGTGATGTTTTATGGCTGTTCTGGTCACGTCCCTCACGTCTTCTACTGCCTGAGGTTATTGGCAGGTCACCTGTATTTCCACAATTCTCCTTTTTTGTTTTTAACAACATCATAAACATGATCTGCTTGTGCTTAATGCAAGCAAGATGGCATCCATATAATGACAAATTAGAACATCAGGAAATTTAACTCTTACGGGTTGTAAAGCAGTGGCTACTACATACTGACAAATGGTTGGACTATTTTTCATACTATTCTATGATTCTATGAATTAGCCATTAGTGGGATCCCAAATTCCCCCTACCCATGACATTGTTATAAATTGAGACCACAACGGATCATAATCCAATTAAAATTTTATTAATTATATCAAGTAGAATATGAGCAAAAACAGCGCTGGACGACAGGGGAGTCTGCGCTCCGCCAACTGCCGTACTGAGCAGTTCAAACAGCCCCTTTTTATACATCTTTACTTCCGTGTTCATGAAGTAGTGGAGGTACTCTGCGCATGCTTCACATAGTTGTCCTTTTACTCATATGTCCTTATATGGAGTTGTTTATCTTACTTCTGCCAGTTCCTGGAACATCTTGCAGTTATCTTTAGTTTGCACAATCGGTATCTTTAGTTGTATAAGTGATTGCGGTTATCTTATCTTGTGTAAGCTGTGTCTGGTGGCTGTTTGCATAAGCGATTTCATATCTTTTGTTGCCTAACCTTTACATTGGGCTTAACATAAATCTTAATAAACAATACCCTAGTCTATAGTTTCTCACAACATGAACTAACTCATGCTTCTTCGAGCAATGCACACATAGCCATGGCATCCTAAGGAGAAGACTCCCATCAGCTTAATTGAGCACCAGCTCAAGCCTTGACTGAGGAGGAAAGCAGAGAGGTCCTATGAACATTCTTCATGACACTGTGATACTTAATGGCTAACTCAGACCTTTTTAAAAGAGGGCAGGCTTTGGGCTTGGGAGGTGCTGGCTGAAGCCCTGAAGGCTTCAAGTTGAGACACTCTGTTTAGAGCCTGCAAGAGTTGTCTTTCTGCTCATTATAACTTGGAACAAATGTCAGTAAATGGAGTCTGCTTCTTCTCCAGGAATAGAGGGCTCTGGAAATTTTCTCAAGAGAAAAACAGCAACACGCTGTGAGAGAACTGATGTCTGCAGACTGAAATACAAATGGCAGAGAAGCCAAAAGCATGTTCACCCTTCCAAGCTTGAGTTTATGTTTTTAATGGCATGAAATGTGACATGCACAGTCAACCACAGATTTAAAGCCGAGAGTCTGTTATTTGTGATGGCAGCATAAAATACATGAGTCCTTTCTTACTCCAAAGAGCTTACAAGAGATTCAGAGCAGAGGACACAGATGACAGTCAGAGCATCATCAGCTCAAGTTTCAAAGCATACAGCCCATTTGTTAGGCGAGAGCAACACCTTATGCCACAACCATGAGAGAAAAATCAGCTCTTCCTTGTGGCTTCCTGGTCCACAGCCATTCCCACAGATCAGCACACAAACACCATCAAGCAAGTTCCAAGTCCCGGGGTTCCTGGAAATTCAGGCAACATGTGGCTACACCAACCTCTTCTGTCCCCAGGTGCCCCGTAGCCAGAAGGGCATCATTACCCTAAAACATACCTAGGAGAACAGGTTTTAGCCTGGTTTTCTGTTAGCGTAGGAACAAACATAACCACCGGAATGGTTATATGAGGTGCTTTATTGCAGCGCTGAGAAAACAGGGATACGCGCCCAAATCTGGTTTCAACCTCGTCACATCGCGTTCGTAATTTATACACATTTAGAACGGGTTACAACATTAGCTAATGCATATGCATTAAGGATTGCCACATCATAAATGTTACATCAGCCTCTTCTACGCTTGTGCAGCCCCCTCTGGTGGTCGTCTGGTGGTCATTCCGATGAAGTAAGGAGTCTTCCTCATGAAGTAAGACGTCTTCCTCAGGTTGTCCTCTTCACCTTTCCCTTACTGGGACATATCCCAACCCTTGTGTGGATGCTAGCATTTTCTTATCAGCTTCTGATATGCTCTTCTGGCTACCTCTTGCATAGGTTCTACTCGGGTATAGTCTCCAGTACATACTTTTCTAAATCCACCCATAAATCCACCTGTACACCTTTCACCATATACGGTTATGCTATTAAGACTACCATTGCAACACTGGTTACAGAGCAGCCGTGATACAAAACTGCAAAGTTACAAAATTTTCTAATTTACAAAATCCCACTATTGATTTATAAATTTCTCAAACATAATCATTTCTACTATTTTATGCAATTGTTTTATCATAAAAACTTTGCCCTTTTCCAACATTTCAACATCTAGATTTTCCACTCCCCCAGGAAAGGTAGCAGAAGGTTTGGGACAATTCTAGGAATGGGCATGCAACTGGGAAAGTGGATCCCTTCTGCTTTTAAAAACAAATGCTTTATAGAATGAGAGAACATCCAGACAGCTCAGGGCTCCTTGATTTCCAGGAATAAACTAAAAAAGCCACTCAGATAATTGAAAATACTTTGGCATTTCCCTTTCATATTTCCAGAGTAATTTCAAAAGTAGTGCAGGCCTATCTTCCTAGCACTGTCACCAGAGAAGGGAAATGCAGCTGGGGAACTGATCACTGGGGTTTTGCCTTTATCACATTTGATTCTGGAATACATTCTCCTCTGCTGATTTGAGGCTGGACTAATGAAAATACACGGATTTTCACATTGTCGTGGTTTAAACCCAGTCAGCCTTACAGTTTATACTCCCCTCCCCCCCTCTTTCTTTCCTTCCCCCCCCCCCGTTCCCAGAGGGATGGGGAGGAAGGAGAATCGAAAGAATGTAACTCCCATGGGTTGAGATAACAGTCCAGTAACTAAGGTATAACACAAATCAGTACTGCTACCAACAATAATAATAAGAGAAATAACAAGGGAAGAGAATAAAACACCTCAGCACCAGCCAACCGATAACTCACCCCCCAGCCCGACCAAGCACCAAATGATACCTCCTCCAACCCTGCAGTCTCCTAGCCCTTTGGGGTAACTCTCAGTTACATCCTGGGCATGATGTGCTGTGGTATGGAATACCTATTTGGATAGTTTGGGTCAGGTATCCTGTCCCTGCTTCCTCCCAGCCTCCCCTCCTCCCTGGCAGAACATGATACTCACAAAGTCCTTGGTCAGAGTAAACATCACTGTTATCAGCTCTTTTCCCAGGGTGAAAGTCAAAACACAGCTCTGCACCAGCTACTAAGAAGGAGAAAAAATTGACTGCTACTGCTTAACCCAGGACACATAGCGCTTTGTGGCTGCAGGGTGTTGGTGAGCTCAGCTTTATCAGGAGAAAATCCCTGCCCAGGTTTTAGTACCAATCAGCAGACACACTGCTAGCAGAATCCTAGCACTGACAGGCTGGGTGGGATACCACTTGGGAAAAGTGTGACTCATTTGCCTTGGAGCTGTAGGAGCAGAGACCATGGGAAGATCTAGATCAGATTGGTGAATCAGCAGCATCTGACACAGTTTAAGAGGTTAAGCCTATTTATATACAAATGAGGGTAATTTTCATAGCTGAAGGGACTGGATTTTATTACTTTTTTTATAAATTCATAATAAATTGTAGAGAGGAGAACACTGAGATCTGCTCTCATTTATCTCCTTGGAAACAAGAGGAATTTTGTCCAAAACAGGGATGGAGTCAAAGAGGCAGAAACTCGAGACTGCATTATCCTCACTGCTTTGGTCAGTTTGGGTCAGGTGTCCTGTCTCTGCTTCCTCCCAGCTTCCCCTCCTCCCTGGCAGAGTATGAGGCTCACAAAGTTCTTGGCCAGACCAAAACATCAGTGTTATCAGCTCTGTTCCCAGGCTGAAAGTCAAAACACAGCACTGCACCAGCTACCAAGAAGAAAAATGACTGCTACTGCAGAACCCAGGACACAAATGAATCCACGAAAGCCTGAAAAATGCAGTCCTTTGTGAATTGCCAAAGACTGCTGCTGTACCATCCTGCTGCAGCTACTTGCTATTTAGGAAGAAACCACACCTATAGAAATAGTGCTTTTAAATGAGAATGATGATGTTCTTTTATTCAGAGAAAACTCCAGGAGCAAACTTGCGAATAAAGTTTTCAAGTTGACAAACAGGTATTCTTTATTGCGGCACCTGGAGACACGGGGGCTAGCTCCTCCAAACGTGTACCACCGTATTGCTACACAAGCCGTCCTTATATAGTCACTGGGCATACATACATATTCATGAGGCTAAGCATGAATTACATCATTTCCCAGAGTTTCCTGCATGCATAGAAAAATGTGATGGTGGTCCTTGAGGGTCGTTTACTTCTCCCAACAACCTTCATAACTTCTGGCAGTCTTTGAAGCACCAGCTTAATTAACATTACAGACGTAGCAATCATCCTGTCCTTCACTTATCAGTTAGTTTAACTACCCCCATCCTGGACATCTGCTAGTCCTGGATACTCCCCATCCCCATGTCCTGTTTTCCTATTCTTCCCTTGCAAGTGATTCCAGCTGCTTAGCTTCCTTATCTTCTAGTTCATGACCATCAGCCCCACTGTCCCAGCATGGAAGCAACCAGGTGATTATGTGCTCCCCTGGTTTACAGGTAAAATCTTTTTGCACATTCCCTAGCTTGGTTGAGGTCTGGGGTTGAGAAGTCACCTCTTCTTCTTTATCTTCCTCTGATCTACATAATAATAACACCTGATCAGATGCTGTCCTGTGTAGTAAGAGCATTGTTTCTTCATATTGTTTCTTCACTGTATGGGTTGCTTTTTGTGCCTGTTGTTTGCTTTTCCTTTTGCATACAGGGGCAACTGATATTGGCACAAATTGGTCCTTTGGTTTAACTGCAGTTATTATCACTGGGGTTGGAGTGGCTGCAGTATTTGTTGTTGGGGTTGGTGCAGCTACTGTGCTTGGGGGTTGAGTAGCACAAGCAGCTGTGCTGTCTTGCTGTCAAGGTTTGAGTAGCTGCTGTACTTGTCAGTGGTGTTGGTGTACCTGCGCTGTCTGTTGTAGTCAGAGTTTGAGTAGCTGCTGTACTTGTCACTGGGGTTGGTGTAGTTGCTGTACTTGGAGTTGTAGTAGTTCCATTGTCTGTTGTAGTCAGAGTTTGAGCTTCATGGCTCAGACCCGTATCTGTATACTGTATATTACCATGCTTGAGTGACTAAAGTAGAACTAGTTGTGAAAGCAGCCTGTGTGGTTTTTTAGCCTCTTTCTTTACAGACACAGCAAATGGTGCCCTCCTGTGTGTGATAACTAAACTGCTCGACACTGCGGTGTCCATGTGATACGGGGAATTGCTGGTACCAGCATTTGCCTGTTAAAGGTCAGTAATACCTGTTGAACGGGGAATTACAGGATTGCGTTAGAAAAATGGGACAAGTAGAATCAGACAAACAGAAATAATTTGAGAGTTTTGCAGCAAATTCTAAAATCCTCTGGATATCATTTGTCTGAGAAGCAAGTAATGAATCTTTTGTTATGGGTGAAAACAAATTGCAACTGGTTTCCAGCAACAGGGTCATTTCATACTCGGATATGGGAGAGAGTGGGAGAACATTTACAGACTCAAAATCGCCTTGGTATGGAGGTTACTGTTGATTTAATAGTGAGTTTATTAAAGCATGTCAGGATATTGGTACAGAGGCTCTTAAGAGAATACAACACCTCATCACCAGGCAACCGATAACTCTCCCCCCCAGCCCAACCAAGCACCGACTGATACCTCCTCCAACCCTGCAGTCCACTTAGCCCTTATGGGTAACTCCCAGCTCCCTCCTGGGCATGACGTGCTGTGGTATGGAATACCTCTTTGGTCAGTTTGGGTCAGGTGTCCTGTCTCTGCTTCCTCCCGGCTTTCCTCCTCCCTGTCAGTGATGCGCGGATTGACTCCACAACTCGTTAAAGTTGTAAAGTAGGTATGCTTTTTATTCAGCGCTGAGACGCACGGGGATAATTCCTTAAAGTCATGCGTACCCCAGTGTTGTTTCCCTCTACATTTATAAGGTTGCACCATACGCCTATACATATTCATGTCCTATCCCCGCTTCGTATTACAGTGATCTAGAAGGTCCTTTGCGCCTGCACAGTGCCCCCTCTGGTCATGGGCAGGGGTCTCAAGATGAAGTAAATGAGTCTTCCTCCTGTGGGTAGGGGTCTTCAAGATGAAGTAAATGAGTCTTCCTCTTCTTGAACTTTTCACCTTTTAGTCTTCATGTATGGCCTTAGGGTTTGGTCGCTGCCATAAACCATCTACTTCTCCCCCTTAACAGATTCAGGTGTCTGCTTTTCCCTATCAATAGGTGCTTATCAGTAGAATCAGGTGTCTGCTTTTCCTTGTCAATAGAACCAAGTGTCTGCTTTTACTTGTCAATAGAACCAGGTGTCCGCTTTTCCTTATCAATAGCTAGTGCTTTTGTTCTGCTTAGTAGGCATGATAGGTACAGACAGTACCTTTGCTTAAGCAATCGAATTCCTCCAACCCCCCTGTACAACCCCCTGTACAACCCCCTGTACATTGGTCAACCCTCTGCATCAATCCCCCCTTTTTCTATAAAGTTAGTAAATTCTTTTACTCTATTATTTATGACATAGCTATCCATGTTCCTTCTATCGATTTATGAAGTGATTTCAATATGCATTGTATTATGCAAGGTACAATCATTAAAATGAGTAATCCTATAGCTAAGATTAGAAGGTCTTGTTTAAGTATTTCCCTGAACCATCCCGTAACTCCTAGGTTATTTAGCCATTCATCCAATCTGCCTCCAACAATTCTAAGCTCTTGCATATTTTCCTGTGATTTTCACAGCTTAGCATGAATTGATTCAGAATGGTCAGATAAATTTACGGAGCACGTACCTTTGAAATCCTCACAACCATCCTGCAACAATATCTTTGTTACCTCCCTGGCTTGTGCGCTTCCAGTTGGAAAGGCTTCTGGCCAACCTGAAAAGGTGTCTATCAGTACCAACAAATGTCTATACCCCTTTTTCTCCCCTTTTGAAAATTCTGTTGCAACATGTTATATACTGCTATTACCATCCAGAGTCTTTTTGTAATAGTTTCCTGTTTCTACTTGATATTTACATTTCATTTCTTTTTCAATCTTCATAATTTATCATAGATCATTTATAATTCCAGGAAGAAAATTTTCTTATACCAGAAGTAATCAATATTAAAACAATTAACATTAATATTCCTGCAACCAGTTGCCTTAACCAGGAGAGATCAGGTAACCATGAAGGTAACTTCTTCAAACCTCAGGAGGTATCATCCTTGGCCATTTTATTAAATATTTTTATTTGTTTCCAGATTTCCTCCAGATCTGTTTCAGGAACAGCAATTTTCATTGATTCTTGTTCCACTGGGATTATATCAATGGTTTTACTTTCTATTTCCTATGGTTGCTGCGATATTTATGATTGCCTTCTCTAATTCACTTATTCCCAAAGATGGAATTAGCCATCTCACAAAACTATGAAATGCAGTACTCTGTTCAGCAATAGGGTTAAACCCTCACTTAACCAATACCATCCTTTCCCTTCAGGAACAGGCCACCACTGAACCACAATACCATCTATATTAATAGTGTGATTACAATGTGAATAGTGACCTACACCTGTGGCATTTAAACAAACATAGTCTCCTATTCTGGTTCCTGGTGTAGTACATCTTTGCATGAGATAGTGTTGGAAATGGAATGCCAATTAATGGAAGGCCCTGATCTTCCCCTGATTCAGGCAACTGTGCACACACCCAACAGTCACTACAATTAACAACTTTAGTAACATTCTGCATTAATTTCAGGTATAAGTATTAGTCCCAAGGTGGTATGTCAGTTATCACATAAATCCAAATTATGACTGATATGATTTCATATGCGAGGGTCCTGAAGGTTCGATCCGCCATGTCTTCTCTGGTTCTGGTGCTTTCTTTGTTCCTTTATCTTCACTGCTGTAAAGGTGGTCAATATTATCTGGTACGGTCCGCTCCACTTCTCCCGTAGAGGATCTCCTGAAAAATTCTTAAACCCAGTCGCTGAATCTAAAAGGGTGAGTCTGATAATCCACACCTCTCGCTCTTGTCCTCAGTATTTTCTTCTTTCTTCTAATTGCTTTTCCCAGATTGATCAGAAACTCTAGGAGATAACCTTCTCCCACTTCCAGAAGACTTTCTCCTTTAAACTGGGACTGATATTGTCTTCCATATAAAATTTTACATGGGATAGCCTCTTCTTTCGACCGAGGTTTAGTTCAAATTCTTAATAAAGCCAGTGGTAAGGCTTGGTATCAGTATCTTGACATACTAATCTGTTGTTTTATTATCTTTCCAACTTGCCCACTGGCCTGTATGGAACATGTAGTTGCCAATGAATTTCTAATTTTTGCTAATTTCTTGTACTAAAGGTTGAGCCTCGGTCAGAAGAAATTGCCTCTGGTACTCCAGAACAAGGTATTACACTGTTTAACAATGTTCCAATTACTTGTCTTGCATTATTTATTCTACAAGGGAATGCTTCTGGCCACCCTGAAAAAGTATTCATTAACACCAACAAATATTGGTCTCAATAATTCAGAAAAAAATTATTTGTCAGTGCTGTCCCAGATAACTTCCTCCCCAATTGTACCAATTTGATTTCTACTTTCAATTTTAGGGTTATTCTTGAGACAGAGCTGACATTGTCACTAATTGAACTATGTTATACAGATTCCTTCCTTCAATTTGTTCATCTAAGTATTTATACAAAGAGTTGCTACCTCAATGAGTTTTATTATGTTCTTCCTGAACTAGCTTCCAGAGTTGGTTATAGGGGATTATAATTCGCCCATCAGCTATCTGAACCTAATCTTGTTTTCCTCTCCTTTGAAAGCTCCAATCAATTTTCTATCCTCCTTTGAATACCTAGGTTTAGATTTCTCAATTGTTAGTTTGCCATCAGGGATTAAGGGAATGAGTTTAGATTGTTCAGCTGCTCATTTGGCTTCAAAATTGGCCAAATTATTTCCAATTTCCTGATCAGATTCACCTTGTTGATGCCCTCAACAATACATAACAGCTACTTCCTCAGGTAGCTGAACAGTTCTTAGTAGTCATAGAATTTCTGTAGCATGTTTAATCTGTTTCTCCTGTGTGTTCAAATGTCCTCATTCTTTCCAGATGGCACACTGCATGGACCACACCAAATGCATATTTAGAATCAGTCCAAAGATTTATCCCTTTGCCTTTAGCCAATTCCAGGGCACGTTCCAGAGGTTTCTTTCAAATCTGGTTGGCACAGTTCAGTCGGGTGTGAATAGTTCTGTTGGTTGTTCTGCAAAAGGATTCTGGATTGACAACACTGACCACAGTTTCTGTATCATGATGTTGCACAAGGGTGGCCTGGTATTTTAAAAAACATGACAGTGGGCTTCTTTCTGTTCCAGGACTTCTGATACCACATGGGACACTAGCACAGTAATCCTTTGTCCCAGGGTGAATTTGCGAGCCTCTTCAATATTCATGACAACTGCTGTCACAGCCCTGGGGCATCCAGGCCTTTTTTTTTTTTTTTTTTTTTCTTGGTGGCCAGTAGCTCCCACATCTGTAACAAATTCTTTTCCCTCTGATTTAATGCCGAACAAGTTGCTCCTGTATCCACCTAAATTCCACTGTATTTCCTCTAGTCCATAGATTTAATGTAACCAGTGGATCTGCTAGGGTAGATTCCCCAGGTGCCTTGTCAGTCTAGTTCCAATTCAGCCACCGGAACCACCCCATGGCACTCCCTACCCCGCAGGGCAGTCTCACTTCCAACGTTCAAAACTCCCCACAGCACACACACACCGATCCGGTCCCATAGGAGAAGAATCCACTTCCCCCACCTTTGCTCGACATTCCTCCTCCATCAGTTTCAAAGCACTTCTGTCCGCATTTATTGGACAGCCCCTCAGTCCTGTCTGTCAACATGTCTGTTCCCACTTGTTTGTCTGCCCCAGCACCCATCCCGTGCTCAAACACAGGAGCTGCGCGAGCTCCCCTCCTTTCCACTTGGTTTCCCCCCCCTTTTTTCCTCAGTTGCTCCCCCTGCTCTGCAGAGGTTTCAGATGCCTGCCGCTGCAACAGCACTTCTGGTTTAATGTGAATGCGCTGCTTGTTGCAGGTGACAGCAATCTCCTCCTCCTTATCAGTATCTGATAGGACAGGTATAGAGGATGCTCCTCTCAGAGGTATCTGTGATACATAATTTTCCTATTTATAACTTTTAAACATCATTCCCCAATATCACAGGCCGAACAACATCTCTCCAGCTTAGCTTTCAGTTTTTCCTTGTCCTTTTCCAAAACCAAAATTAGGGATCTGGCAGAGCTATATTAATTTCACATTCTGCCTGCCACTCTGGGTGGTTCCTTAAAGTGAAAAACATATCTGTATATCGTACTTAATCCCATTTTCCTGGCCACCTCAAAACCAACATTCATTGTAACAATGTATTATAATTCAGAGTTCCATTTTTAGTCCATTTCTCCTGATCTTCCGAAGTATATAAAGGCCACCATTGGTTACAATATTTTATCAATGTTTTCTTGTTTACCGAGCCCCAGAAGACCTTCCCAGTTCTTTCCAGTGTGCCAAAATGTAACCCAATGGGCTTTTCTTCGGAATTCCCTTGTTTTAACCGGCTCCCATTTCAAACAGTCTTTTAAAAATCTCTGCAGCTTCTCTTTCCCAGTGCTCTGCAAATGCACTTAATTAATATGAGATCACCTACACACGAGTGTTATGATATTCTCAGGGGGTTCAGTAAAATAGTATCTCTGGGTTCTGCAGATCAACTCCCCTGTTGTTGGATCATAGTTTCGGATCCATCAAAATTTACACCGTCCTAGTATCCACGGCAGGTTCCACTGTTCAAAAGTTATTATGCACCCATATGTGAGGCTACAAGCCTCTGGTACTGAGTGTAAAGTCCAGGTCTCAAGAGTAGCACTACAGATATTAGAGGTTATACTTCTGTTATACAGCCACCGGGGCGCAGAGGGAACTCTTCTTAACACCCCTCCAATAGCAACAGTTTACTTTTGTCTACTCCTCCCCTACCGCTTAAGCACTGTAATCTTTAACAGTAACGACAGACATATGCATACAAAATACACTTAGACACAACACAAAACAAAGACGCTTTGTCCCTCTCCTGCCGCTCTCCTCGTGGAGATCACGGAACCGTGGATCAGGACTCCACATTCCCTTCGTAGTTATGCTACGTCTCAGTCACACAGAAACACAAGCACAATTGGGATCCCCCACACCCACACTATAGTTCCGCTTAGCCTTCTCCTGCTTAAGGTAGCAGGTCTGTCCTGCTTCCCAAAACTTCAGATGCAGCGAAAACCCAGACTCACCCGGTGCACCCTCAGAGTTGCTAGCGGTCGCTCTATCGGTCGGTGAGTCCCCTGCTTGCAAGCCCTACCTACCAAGGGGAGCAACGCTGTGCGCCAGACGTCTCCGCGCGCCTTACCAGCAGCCCCGGGCCACGGGTACGCCTTATAGGCCCCCTAAATTACCTAAATTTCAAGCATATCGTTTCTCCGCAGCCGGCACAGGTTGTTGTCTGTCCCTGCAGTGAGCGGACGAGAAGCGGAGCTCCTCCAGGCAAGCGGCCTGGGGCGCCTAGGATGTCCGCCCCTTAGCCGATCCTGCAGCCGAACAGAGGTCTCCTGCCTGGCTCGCCAAATTGATGCGCGGATTGACTCCACAACTTGTTAAAGTTGTAAAGTAGGTATGCTTTTTATTCAGCGCTGAGATGCAAGGGGATAATTCCTCAAAGCCATGCGTGCCTCAGTGTTGTTTCCCTCCACATTTACAAGGTTGCACCGTATGCCTATACATATTCATGTCTTATCCCCTCTTCGCATTACAGTGAGCTAGAAGGTCCTTTGCACCTGCGCAGTGCCCCCTCTGGTCATGGGCAGGGGTCTGAAGATGAAGTAAATGAGTCTTCCTCCTGTGGGTAGGGGTCTTCAAGATGAAGTAAATGAGTCTTCCTCTTCTTGAACTTTTCACCTTTCACTCCTCACGTATGGCCTCAGTGTTTGGTCCCAGCCATCACCATCTGCTTCTCCCCCTTAACAGTAGATTCAGGGGTCTGCTTTTCCCCATCAATAGATGCTTATCGGTAGAATCAGGTGTCTGCTTTTCCTTGTCAATAGAACCAGGTGTCTGCTTTTCCTTATCAATAGGTGCTCATCAGTAGAATCAGGTGTCTGCCTTTCCCTGTCAACAGAACCAGCTGTCTGCCCCTCCCCATCAATAGCCAGTGCCCCTATTCTGCCCAGTAGGCGTGATAGGTACAGACAATACCTTTGCTTAAGCAATCGAATTCCTCCAACCCCCCTGTACATTGGTCAACCCTCTGCATCAGGGACAGTGAATTATTTTGAGCCTGGTGGGCCCATGACCCTTAAGGCCAACAGAGCAGAGATGCAACATAGAGATGGACTCATGATCGAGGGGTGGACTTAGCAATGGACACTCATCATCATCATCATGGCTTGACTTCGCGAACGAAGATTTGGGAAGGGCATTTACCCACGCTTACTACAAGCGCGCTGATGACTAAGAAGGCCAATGTGGGATAGGCAAATCCGGCTACAAAAAGCACAGCAGAAGGTCTCCTTGGGTGGAACAGGTGGGGCGCGATTCTTCCTGTGTTGTCTTTTCTCCTCGAGACTAGTTCTTCGTGAACTCTCAAAGGAGTCAGCGGCATTATGTATGGTGTGCCTCCAAGTCTCCCGATTGGAGGCCAAGGTGGACCACTGATGGTAGTCAATATGGCCAAGGCTAAGGCATTGTTTCAGGGAGTCCTTGTATCTCTTCTTTGGGGCACCTCTCTTGCGGCTACCAGTGGCAAGTTCACCATAAAACACGATCTTGGGGAGGCGGTGATCCTTCATTCTAGAGACGTGCCCTGCCCAGCGCAGCTGCAGTTTCAGCAATGTGGCCTCGATGCTGGTGACCCCTGCCTGTTCGAGGACAGTGACATTAGACACATAGTCAGTCCAATGGATGTTTAGAATTGTACGGAGGCAGCGCTGATGAAAGCGTTCCAGGAGTCGCAGGTGATGACGGTAGATGACCCATGATTCAGACCCATATAAAAGAGTAGACAATACAATGGCTCTGTAGACACTGATCTTTGTACTTTTCTTCAGGTGTTTATTACACCAGACTCTTTTATGGAGTTTTCCAAAGGCTCTATATGCCTTTGCTATTCTGTTGTCTATCTCTTTGTCGATCGTGGCATCCGAGGAAATGATGCTTCCCAGATAGCTGAACTGCTGAACTGTCTTAAGCTCTGACTCGCCGATGGTAATATGGGGATGGCGATAATCTTCTTGCGGTGCAGGTTGGTAGAGGACTACTGTCTTCTTCAAGCTGACTTCCAGCCCAAAAACCTCAGCCGCCTCCGCAAAGCAAGATGTTAAACGCTGCAGAGCTGCTTCTGTGTGGGCAACAAGGGCGGCATCATCAGCAAAGAGCAGTTCACGGACAAGGTGGTTTAGGGTCTTAGTGTGGGCCTTCAGTCGCCTTAGATTGAATAGGCTACCATCGGTACGATATCGAATATAAATGCCGTCTTGTTCGTCGAGGTCTGCTGTAGCCCTTTGGAGCATCATGCTGAATGGACACTATTGCCCAGGTTATTCATGTGTGTGAACACTGCACACAGCCTCTCCTGGCTCTGAAAGACTGTTACAAGAGATGGAGCCTGGCATCATGGACCCGATGGACTCAGCAGCTTTATAGGGACTGGTCCATGCACTACGATGAGAGTGCACTTAGATAAGAGTGATGGTATATTGAAAATGTGGGATCTGAGCATGACGTGAATGGTATGGAATAAGGGGTGGATAATGTCACAGTATCACAGTATGTTAGAGATTGGAAGGGACCTCAAAAGATCATCTAGTCCAATCCCCCTGCCAGAGCAGGAACACCTAGATAAGGTTACATAGGAACGTGTCCAGGCGGGTTTTGAATGTCTCCAAAGAAGGAGATCCCTGAATCTGTTAAGGGGGAGAAGCAGATGGTTTATGGCTGGGACCAAATCCTAAGGTCATATGTGTGAAGACTGAAAGGTGAGAAGTTCAAGAAGAGGAAGACTCATTTACTTCATCTTGAAGACCCCTACCCACAGGAGGAAGACTCATTTACTTCATCTTCAGACCCCTGCCCATGACCAGAGGGGGCACTGCGCAGGTGCAAAGGACCTTCTAGCTCACTGTAATGCGAAGCGGGGATAGGACATGAATATGTATAGGCGTATGGTGCAATCTTATAAATGTAGAGGGAAACAACACTGGGGTACGCATGACTTTAAGGAATTATCCCCGTGCGTCTCAGTGCTGAATAAAAAGCATACCTACTTTACAACTTTAACGAGTTGTGGAGTCAATCTGTGCATCACTGTCTATCTGGGTTTAAACCACGACAGTAATCAAGAGATACCTTCTGTTACAGGATAAGGTGAAACTTGTGTATTGAAAAAGTAACTATATAAGAAATGGAATTTAGGGGGCTAAGATGGTGGTTAAGCTTGTGACAGACATCCCCTGTTAATGTACTGCCAAGGTATTCAATAACTTTTTAAGAAGTTTCTTCACCCAAAGATAAGACCCCAGCAACTGGAGGAGAACAATGAAAAGGAACCATGTCGATATTCGGGCGAAGGAGATGACAGGATTGGTTGAAACCCAAGACTGAGGAGTATAAGAGACTGTACCCCAGAAATCTCGGTGTGCGTCTTGGGTGGAGCGGAGACTCCCGAGCACACCCAGCGCTGCTTGCTTATTGCTTCTTGTTATTAATCAATTGTAATAAAAAAATAATTAAATCAGGTCATGGCCAAGACGGAATTTTTATAACAATCTTATCTGATGCAGAGGGTTGACCAATGTACAGGGGGGGTTGTACAGGGGGGTTGTACGGCGGTTGTACAAGGGGGTTAGAGGAATTCGCTTGCTTCACCAAAGGTATTGTCTGTACCTATCATGCCTACTAAGCAGAACAAAGGCACTAACTATTGACAAGGAAAAGCAGACACTTGGTTCTACTGACAAGGAAAAGCAGAGGTCTGATTCTACTGATAAGCATCTATTGATAAGGAAAAGCAGACCCCTGAATCTACTGTTAAGGGGGGGAAGCAGATGGTTTATGGCTGGGACCAAACCCTAAGGCCATACATGAAGACTAAAAGGTGAAAAGTTCAAGAAGAGGAAGACTCATTTACTTCATCTTGAAGACCCCTGCCCATGACCGGAGGGGGCACTGCGCAGGCGCAAAGGACCTTCTAGCTCATTGTAATACGAAGTGGGATAGGACATGAATATATATAGGCGTATGGTGCAATCTTATAAATGTAGAGGGAAACAACACTGAGGCACGCATGACTTTGAGTAATTATCCCCATGCGTCTCAGTGCTGAATAAAAAGAATACCTACTTTACAACTTTAACGAGTTGTGGAGTCAATCTGTGCATCAATTTGGCGAGCCAAGCAGGAGGCCTCTGTTCGGCTGCAGGATCGGCTGAGGGGTGGGCATCCTAGGCGCCCCAGGCCGCTTGCCTGGAGGAGCTCCGCTTCTCGTCCGCTCACTGCAGGGACAGACAACAACCTGTGCCGGCTGCAGAAAAACGGTATGCTTGAAATTTAGGTAATTTTGGGGGCCTGTAAGGCGTACACCTGGCCCGGAGCTGCTGGTAAGGCGCGCAGAGACGTCTGGCGCATAGCGTAGTTCCCCTTAATAGGTAGGGCTTGCAAGCAAGGAGATCGCCTTCCGATAGATCGGCTGCTAGCGATCCTGAGGGTGGATCAGGTGAGTCTGGGTTTTTGCTGCATCCCAAGTTTTGGGAAGCAGGACAGACCTGCTACCGTAAGAAGAAGCAGGAGAAGGGTAAGCGGAACTATAATGTGGGTGTGTGGGATCCCAATTGTGCTTGTGTTTCTGTGTGACTGAGACGTAGCATAGCTACGAAGGGAATGTGGAGTCCTGATCCACAGTTCCGTGTTCTCCGCGAGGAGAGCGGCAGGAGAGGGACAAAGCGTCTTTGTTTTGTGCTGTGTCTAAGTGTTTTTTGTACGCATATGTCTGTCGTTACTGTTAAAGATTACAGTGCTTAAGCGGTAGGGGAGGAGTAGACAAAAGTAAACTGTTGCTATTGGGGGGGTGTTAAGAAGAGTTCCCTCTGCGCCCCGGTGGCTGTATAACAGAAGTATAACCTCTAATATCTGTAGTGCTACTCTTGAGACCTGGACTTTACACTCAGTACCAGAGGCTTGTAGCCTCACATATGGGTGCATAATAACTTTTGAACAGTGGAATCTGCCATGGATACTAGGACCGGGTAAATTTTGCTGGAACCGAAACTATGATCTAACAACAGGGGAGTTGATCTGCAGAACCCAGAGATATTATTTTACTGAACCCCCTGAGAATATCATAAAACTCGTGTGTAGGTCCACATTAGGTGGATCTACTGTGCATTTTTTCCTTACTAACAAAACTGTTTAATAACTCAAGAGAATATCATATAGATTCATAATTTCTACTATAGTTGTGCACATTTTTTTGTCCTTTCTGCAAGCACATAAGCACAACATTAAAATCTGACTATGCTTTGTGCAGATTGTTAGGAGGTGGGTCTGGGTTATTTTGTCTTTTTTTTTGAATGCACAGTGTAGCTGATGGCAAAATTTAGCTTGGATATTTTTATTATTTGTGATGATACAAGAAATGAGAGAACTGGACTGATCCTTAGATCTCAGGCTGAATTTGCATTCAGGAAAACTTTTTGTAGTCAATTGTCTCCCACCAAAGAAGTAGGAGAAAATCCTAGCAGTGCTTATGTTCAATCCAAGTTAGTAGGAATTGCAAAGACCCAATCTGTTACAGTTAATTTAACTGAAAAGTTGAAATTCTAGTTTGCCCATTAGAAGGTTGAACAGAGCTATTACACATTTGGGAAGTGCAGTAGCTTTTCCATCCTGTTCTTTTCCAAGGGCTGTGTCAAGCTGTCAGTGTGGACGACACAAGTAGTGGCATCAGCTTGTAGATTTGGGGCACATTCTGACAACATTTACTGCTGCTTTCAGAGCGGTTTCTCAGCTGGATGTCCCTGTTGCTTTGTCTTGCTAGAGCACTTGTTTATAAGTGGTGCTTTAAAATATTTCGTAGTGAACTAGTGACAGGTCTGAAGAAACTCTCACCTCTTGTTTTGTGGGCCTGCAGAGTTTCCTGGGAAGAAAATGCTGTGCCACCAGATCAAGACAGCAGTTATCTGGAGTGAATTAGACTTGAGTTTGGGAGTTAAGGATGGTTGGAGATAGCTTTTGGACATCCAGTTGTGTATTGATCTACTGCTCTATCAAGTCATTGTGATTATTTTTGACCGGGATGATACGCGGATAGACTCCACAACTCGTTAAAGTTGTAAAGTAGGTATGCTTTATTCAGAGCTGAGGTGCACGGGGGATCGCTCCTCCAAAGGCATGCGCACCTCAGCGTCATTTCCCCTTTACATTTATTCTCTAAAGTTATACATATGCATGAAGTTGCACAACACGCCTATACATATTCATGTTCTATACCCGCTTCATATTATAATGAGCTAAGAAGTCCTTTGCACCTGCGTAGTGCCTCCTAGTGGTCGTGAGTGAGGGTCTCAAGATGAAGTAAATGAGTCTTCCTCGAGACTGAACTTTTCACCTCTGGTCGTTATGAATGCTCCCTGGAGGCTTGGTCTTTGTCCAAAGCGCAGAGCCAATTTCAGCCGGCCTATGTGTCCAAAGGACTGGAATCAAGTCATGGTCCCTACTTCTTAACAATAGGTATATCCTTATATCTAGTTCTAGCATACATGGAGGCATCCAAAGGACGGGAATCAAGACACAGTCCCTACTTCTTGACAATAACTATGTCCTTATATCTTGTCCTAGCATAATCATGAGTGAGCAATGATATTTTAAGCAAGCGTCCTGATCTATCCCCTTGTACATTGCAAGTACGATAAGCATGAGCAAGCAGTAACATTGTTAAGTAAGCGGTTTGGCCTATCCCGTTGTACATTGCAAATACCATGTACGATAAGCATGAGCAAGCAGTAACATTATTAAGCAAGTGGCTCAACCCTAACCCCCCTGTACATTTGTTAACCCTTTTCATTAGTCCCCCCTTTTCTATAAAGTTAGTAAATTCTTTTACTAATACATAGATTCCAAACAAATAACACGATAGAGAACATGAAGCTTATACCACCTAATATTAAAAGAGCAATGATAGGGTGAAGTAACGTATTTAGAATGCCACTTGCGGTGGGTGACCATCCAAAAAGTACATCCCACCAGTGTTGATTTGTGTCTTGCCTTATCCTTAGAAGAACCTTATTTATTTTCTCTGTATCATGATGTACAGTAATTAAGATTTTCTTTCCACTTTCTTGGACCTCCTTTAAAATATCAATCAAGTCCTGGTGTTTTATTAGTTGTTTTACAAATGTGAGGTTCATCCCAATGGGTCTAGCCGATAATTTGTGATATGTAGCATAATTAGATTTTAGTAACTGGTAGGATACAACTGGTGCTAAATGCGTGAAGTCACATCCAATAATTTTAACAGTTACAAATGCAAATATTGGAATGATTTTTAGCAGTTATGTTATTATTATCTATCCTTATAAAAGTACAAGCAGTTCTTAGGCATATGCAGCCTTGACCAATATATATAATTACAGTTTTTTGAGTAATATCTAGATGAGCTTCAAAATGACAGATGCCTTGCTCCACATCAAGGCATATGTCCTCAGCATCAATTGTGTTACCTTCACAAATAAACCCTTATTGTTCTTGTGTAATGCAAGACTCTAAATTTACAGTTTGCCATTTCTTATCTACCATTTGAGCCCACATTCTATGCTCGAAGGGGTAAAGAACTGTTCCTTCATGGTTTAAACCTAATGCAATAATGGGGTAAATAACATAAATAGTGGCATTTCGTATAGTGAGCACAAAAGCCTTAGCTATGTTTGTAGTGGGGTCATAGGTGAAATTTACCAGGGTTCACCAAGATTGAAGCTTTCTTTCCAAATCATTAGCATTATCCCAGACAACTTTTTGAAATTCAATAGGAAAAATGCCCTCACTCCCTTCCCTGATAATTAAGGCAGCTATAGACTGCATCCACAGTTGTGCTTGTATACAATTAAGAGCTAAGGCTATATTATCCTGAGCTATTCCAAGTGCATCTAGAATTAATTTATGGTCCTGTTCCTCAGTTCTTTTCCATTTTGGTAGTACTTCTGAGATCTGCCATTGGCTAGTTCCTAATGCCAATAAGGAAGACTGAAGGGGCTGCCTTAATTTTGTTAATTCTCTAGTTGCAGTGGCCAGTTTATTCATTAGTATTTCTGAATCAATCCTATTTAGGACCCCTAAAGCTGTTCCTAGTATTCCAGTTAGATCTTTTCGTACCCTATCTTTAAAAGGTGCTTGCTTTTGTAACCATGTTGCCCATCCTTCAGAGGACGTCTTTATGAAAGGCAAGCAACCTAGGTGGACTTTGGAGATATTGATTTGCATTGTTAACTCAGAATGCTTAAGGGACCATTCTGGGTTAAACAATATTTGTTGTTGGCCTGTATTCCTTACTACATATTGGCCTATTTCATAGATTTGGAGTTCAAAGTTAATTGGGATTCGGGTGCTAATTTTTGGAGTTCGGATAGTAGTAGTGACTACTTTAATTGGCATTGTAGTGGTAGTGCTTGAGTTAACGTGTATTTTAAATTTAAATGATATTCCTCTAGTCTTTTGAGCCCAGAGACAAACTACCTCAACATTCTGTGTTAATGTAAAATTATGCCAGCAATCTGTTTTATTTATTTGGTTACAAATTGTTACCTGTTTATTAGTCGGGGTAGTTATACTAATTTGAGTTGGTTTCCTATAGGTAATTTTATTCTTGCCTTTTAGTGTTCTATATACTATATTCTCTTTCTTACAATCTAATTGACATCCTACCCTGATTGTCACTCCCACAGTCCCTTGAATTATTCTTCGATCTTCCAGTTTAGAAAGAGATGGGTAGTCCGTTTGATTGCCACGTAAAACTATTATAGACAGGGTTAGATGCTGAATACTTAATTGCAATCCCATATATCCAGTATATCCAGGGAGGGCTTGGCCCCACAGATCAGATCCCTCCCCCTCTTGTCATATAATGATTACATATAAAACATTTTTTAGCATTTCTATCTATCTAGTTTGAAAAAATTTTAGTTTAAACTTATTACCGCCCGGTGTCACTTTCCAAGGGGCCTTTGAAGCTGCATCTATGGTTCCTTCCTCTTATCAATAACCTTGCATCCTCCTGTCCTGCTTTGGCCAGCACAATAAATGTTAAGCAAGCAGTATACATTGTTTAGCAAGCAGCTGCAGCCCCTAATAAATCATTCCTTAACCCTAATTTCCTTGCATCCGTTAACCCCTCGCATCAGTCCCCCCTTTTCTATAAGGTTAGTAAATTCTTTTACTAATACACAGAGATTTTTCTTCTAGTGAATTCCTGTGAACAGTATCTTTCAGTACTTTACCATGTACGTTTGACAAAGAAGTCAAAATCACCACTCGTCTCATCATCCTCCAATTCCAAACAAATAACACAATGGATAGCACGAAGCTAACACTAACCAATATTAGAAGAACAATAATGGGGTGAAGCAATTTGGAATGCCATTTGCAGTAGGTGACCATCCGAAAAGTGCATCTCACCTGTGGTGACTTGCATCTTGTCTTACCCTTTGCAAGATTCTGCTTAATTCTTCCGTATCATGATGAATGGTAATTAAAGTTTTCTTTCCATTTTCCTGGACTTCTTTCAGAATGTTAATTAGGTCATGATGCTTTATTAATTACTTTACCAATGTAATGTTCATCCAAGTGGGTGTAGGTGATAATTTGTGGTATATTGTTGTCGTGGTTTAACCCACAGCCAGACAGCTTGTTACCCACTCCCCCCCCCTTCTTGCCCTCCCCCTACTCCTGGGGGAACGGAGAGGAGAATCAAAAAGAAATGCAAATCCTGCTGAAAGCCGGTTTTGCCATAAAACGAAGTAAGGTCAAGGGACCTGCACAGGAGATTCAATTTCTGGGAATAAAATGGCAAGATGGACGTAGACAGATCCCCACAGATGTAATCAACAAGATAACAGCAATGTCTCCACCAACTAATAAGAAAGAAACACAAGCTTTCTTGGGTGCAGTGGGGTTCTGGAGACTGCACATCCCAAATTACAGTTTGATTGTAAGCCCTCAAAAGCCTACGGCCACACCACCCTGAAAACGCCCGATCTCGTCTGATCTCGGAAGCTAAGCAGGGTCGGGCTCGGTTAGTACTTGGATGGGAGACCGCCTGGGAATCCCGGGTGCTGTAGGCTTTTGAGGGCTTACAATCAAACTGTAATTTGGGATGTGCAGTCTCCAGAACCCCACTGCACCCAAGAAAGCTTGTGTTTCTTTCTTATTAGTTGGTGGAGACATTGCTGTTATCTTGTTGATTACATCTGTGGGGATCTGTCTACGTCCTCTTGCCATTTTATTCCCAGAAATTGAATCTCCTGTGCAGGTCCCTTGACCTTACTTCGTTTTATGGCAAAACCGGCTTTCAGCAGGATTTGGATTATTTTCCTCCCTTTCTCAAAGACTTCTTCTGCTGTATCGCCCCACACTATAATGTCATCAATGTATTGCAGGTGTTCTGGCGCTTGCCCCTGTTCCAGTGCAGTCTGAATCAGTCCATGGCAAATGGTAGAGCTATGTTTCCAGCCCTGGGGCAGTCGGTTCCAAGTGAACTGGACACCCCTCCAAGTAAAAGCAAACTGTGGCCTGCACTCTGTTGCCAAAGGAATTGAGAAAAACGCATTGGCAATATCAATCGTGGCATACCACTTGGCTGCCTTTGACTCCAGTTCATACTGAAGTTCTAGCATGTCTGGTACGGCAGCACTCAAGGGTGGTGTGACTTCATTCAGGCCACGATAGTCTATTGTTAGTCTCCACTCTCCATTAGACTTTCGCACTGGCCATATGGGGCTATTAAAGGGCGAGCGGGTCCTGCTGATCACTCCCTGACTCTCCAGTCTACGGATCAGCTGATGGATAGGAATCAGGGAGTCTCGGTTGGTGCGATATTGCCGCCGGTGCACTGTTGTGGTTGCAATTGGCACTTGTTGTTCTTCAACTTTCAGCAGCCCCACAACAAAAGGATCCTCTGAGAGACCAGGCAAGGTGGACAGCTGCTCAACTTCTTCAGTCTCCAAAGCAGCAATACCAAAAGCCCATCGGTACCCTTTTGGGTCTTTGAAGTACCCTCTCTTGAGGTAGTCTATGCCAAGGATGCATGGAGCCTCTGGGCCAGTCACAATACGGTGCTTTTGCCATTCTCTCCCAGTCAGGCTGATTTCAGCCTCCAGTACAGTCAACTCTTGGGATCCTCCTGTCACTCCAGAAATATAGATGGGTTCCACCCCTTGACAGCTCGATGGCATCAGGGTACACTGTGCACCGGTATCTACTAGAGCCTTATACTTCTGCGGGACTGATGTGCCAGGCCATCTGATCCACACAGTCCAGTAAATCCGATTGTCCCCTACCTCCACCTGGCTGGAGGCAGGGCCCCTCTAATAGTCATCACAGGATTGGACGCTTAAGTCATGTTGAAAGGGATTATTCTTCTTTATCACAGGAGCTGGAGTAAGATCAGCTCTTCCACTCCACCTGGGAGACTGCTCACCAGAGACTGAAGCCGTAGCTCTCATGGGACGATCAGTCTTGGCCTTTGCTCCTCTTTTCAATTCACTCACCCGTTCCTCCAAAACTGAAGTAGGTTTTCCATCCCACTTTGTCATGTCTTCTCCGTGATCCCGCAGGTAAAACCATAGGGTAGACCGTGGTGTATACCTCTTGCATCTCCTTTCTCGAACAGTGGGACGCCTTTTGCTAATAGCTGAAATGTGTGTTGGTACACGCGAGGAGTTGGATAAGTCAGATATATCGTCCCTCAATTGTTTGAGATCCTGGGACAGTTTTTCCACAGCTGAGATGATGGAAGGGGTGAGATTGTCTTCGAACTCGCGGAGTTTATGAACCATTTCATCCACTGTTAGTGGTACTATGTCATTCCAGGTTACTGTTGCCAATGAATGGGCGTATGATGATGGTGCATTCCGTGTAAGTTTTCGCCACATGGGTCGTGTACATTCGACTTCATCTGGATCTATGGGTATATTCCCGTTATTCGGCTTGATGTGATAGATCATCTCTACGATGGCTGATTCTCTCAGAGACTGGATACCTTTGTCTATAGTAGTCCACTTGGCCGAACGACTCATAACATCGTCCTTGTATGGAAACCTTTCTTTGACAGCTGCCAAGAGCCACCTCCAAAGACTGAGGGACTTTTTCTCTCTTGCAATTGCTTTGTCAATTCCCCCTTCTCTAGCAAGTGATCCCAACTGCTTGGCTTCTGTACCTTCTAGTTCGTGACCATCGGCCCCATTGTCCCAGCATCGGAGCAACCAGGTGATGATGTGCTCCCCTGGTTGACGGGTAAAATCTTTTCGCATATTCCGTAGCTCGGTTGAGGTCCGAAGTCGAGAAGTCACCTCTCCTTCTTCTTCTTCATCATGTGATGATGACTCCTGATCATGTTCTGGATCGAGTAGTGAACACATTGTTTCTTCATCTTGCTTTAACCTTCCTGCCTCCTTTTTGCTTTTTCTCTTGCGTACAGGGGCAACCGATATTGGTACGAATTGGTCCTCTGGTTTAGTTGCAGTTGTTATCACTGTGGTTTGAGTAGCGACTGTACTTGTTGCTGGGGGTGGTGTAGCTGCTGTACTTGGAGCTGGAGTATTTGTACTGGCTGTTGCTTTGCCCTCAGATCCAGCGACATTTTTTTCCTTTTGAAGGTGCTGGAAAGCATTGAACATGGCCCTGTAAGCGTAGGCCAAGCCCCAGCACGTTGCCATGATTTGTCCGTCTCTGGTATGGCCAGACTGACCACACACCTCATTTAAGTGTTTTACTAATTCTTCTGGATTTTGCAGTTGTTCGGTGGTGAAATTCCAAAGTACTGGAGGGGCCCACTGACCTAGATACTTGCCCATACTGTCCCACACACCCTGCCACTCATGGCTGTCCAGCCTCAGAGAAAATCTCTTGGTCCTCCTACTTCGTTGTTTAACCCCAGACAAGACCCAAACCTGACTCTGCTTAACTTTTGAAAACAGATGAAATAGTTGTGGCCAAAATACACTCTGTATACGTGCCAACATGGTGATCCCCATCACAATCAGCAAACAAGTCTCAATAGCAGTAAAAGGCCATTCAAAACTCTCAAATGATGCTGTAAATGCTCTGGGGGGAGGAATGGGAGGGTAAAAGAATGCCTCCTTCACAGGTTGACCACCCGAGAAGGAGAAAGAATATGTGTAATTGCTAAGCATTTCTATTATATACCTCCCACAGTATAAAGGTGGTGACCATACTGGGAACATAAACCAGATAAGTTTCATGATCAATAATTCTATTGTGTTACAAGTCATCATCATAAAGTACACTGAGACAAGAACTTTAGCCCAAGCCCCACACTTGAAAAACACTAATACAGCAAATACCAGATCTAAGTAAATTACAACATTCTGAAGCTGTGAGATCAAGAGGAACAACTTTGAGAGCCAATAAATCAGCATTGTGATGAGTGACTATTAATCCGGTCAGATCTGTTGTTATCTCAGCCCCTTCGTGCCCCACGTTGGGCGCCAAAAAGAAACTGTCGTGGTTTAACCCACAGCCAGACAGCTTGTTACCCACTCCCCCCCCTTCTTGCCCTCCCCCTACTCCTGGGGGAACGGAGAGGAGAATCAAAAAGAAATGCAACTCCCACGGGTTGAGATAAGAACAGTTTAGTAACTAAGGTACAATACGAATCACCACTGCTACCACCAACGACAACAATGATAAGAGAAAACAGCAAAGGAAAGGAGTACAATACCACGCGCCGAACCACCAGTCCGACCCGGCCGACCCCCTCTCCTTCCGGGTTCCCCCCCAGTTCCCCCCTCGGCATGACGTGCTGTGGTATGGAATACCTCTTTGGTCAGTTTGGGTCAGGTGTCCTGTCTCTGCTTCCTCCCGGCCTCCCCTCCTCCCTGGCAGAGCATGAGACTCACAAAGTCCTTGGCCAAACCAAAACATCACCTCTATCAGCTTTGTTCCGAGCCCGAAGGTCAAAACACAGCACT
>NW_026901869.1:0-625 GCF_033783945.1 Neopsephotus bourkii | reverse complement strand
ATCAACACCCCCTACGGCCTGGGCTGCATCCCCTTTGCTCTGCATCCTCAACATAAGGAGGACATGGAGGGACCTTCAGCGATGGGGCAAGGGGTGATGGGTTCCAACTGAACCAGGGATGCTCAGCTTGGGGAGAAGGAAGCGGTGGGACACTGGGATGGGTTGGATGGAGAAGGCTGGGATGCTCCATCCCCAGTCAGAGCAACCTCAATAGACCCGGATGAGCTTTACCCTCCCTTCCATCCCATTCCGTGAATCCATGACCCGGCATTCCAAGGCCAACGGGGCCGTCGGGCACTCACTTCTGGCCTCCCTCGCGCCCCATCCGCTGACGAAGCACTCGGACAGCTGGGATACCCTGAGCGTCGCATCGGGCAGGCAGGCGAGCTGCACGTGGTACCCGCACCGCACCGGCTGGTCCAGCTCCAGCAAGGCGATGTCGAAGCCGCTGGAGGCGCTGGTATAATATTCATGGACCACGACCTGCCGGATCCAGCGCTTCTGGGTCTCGGAATTGGCCTGAGCCAGGTCCGTGATTCCGACCATCACGAACCAGTCCGTGGTGAAGCTGGGAGGGAGTGGAAGAGCAGGGATTAGAGCTGCAGGACAAGGGGTGATGGGTTCC
>NW_026901868.1:0-6381 GCF_033783945.1 Neopsephotus bourkii | reverse complement strand
GGAAAAAATGGCTTAAAAAGGGTTAGAAATTGGCAAATTGGTTAAAAAAGGGGGAAAAGAAGGCTAGAAATGGTTTAGAAATACCCCAAAATAGCTGATAAGTGTTTAAATTTGACAAAAATGATTTAGAAAAGGGAATCAAAAAAGTTTCAAAAGACTTAGAAATGGGCAAAATGTCTGAAAACAGGAAAGAATTGGGCAAAAATTAGTAAGAAAAGGAAAAAACATCTTAAAAGATGGCCAAACTTGGCAAGAACACGATAGAAGTTAAAAAAATGGCTTAAAATGGGTTTCAAATGGGCAGAAAAGGGACAGAAATAGCAAAAACGGTTTAAAAATAGCCCAAAATGGCTTAAAAGTGTTTAAAAAATGACAGAAATGGCTCAGAAAGGGAAAAAATAGCTTAAAATAGTCTAAAATTGACAAAAAAGGGTTAGAAAAGGGAAAAAATGGCTTTAAAAGGGTTAGAAATTGACAAAAGTGGGTTAGTAAAGTGAAATAAAAAATGGCTTAAAAAGGGTTAGAAACTGACAAAAAAGGGTTAGCAAAGTGAAATAAAAAACGGCTTAAAAAAGGGTTAGAAATCCACAAAAATGAGTTAGAAAGGGAAAAATGGTGTAAAAAGGGTGAGAAATTGGCAAATTGGTTAAAAAGTGGGCAAAAGAAGGCTAGAAATGGTTTAGAAATGCCCCAAAATAGCTGATAAGTCTTTAAATTTGACAAAAATGAGTTAGAAAAGGCAACCAAAAAAGTTTCAAAAGACTTAGAAATGGGCAAAATGTCTGAAAACAGGAAAGAATTAGGCAAAAATTAGTAAGAAAATGAAAAAAAAGTCTTAAAAGGTGGTTAAACTTGGCAGAAATATGATAGAAGTTACAAAAATGGCTTAAAATGAGTTTCAAATGGGCAGAAAAGGGATAGAAATGGCAAAAACTGTTTAGAAATAGCCCAAAATGGCTTAAAAGTGTTTAAAAAATGACAGAAATGGGTCAAAAAGGGAAAAAATGGCTTAAAATGGTCTAGAAATTGACAAAAACGGGTTAGCAAAGGGAAAAAATGGCTTTCAAAGGGTTAGAAATTGACAAAAGTGGGTTAGTAAAATGAAACAAAAAATGGCTTAAAAAGGGTTAGAAACTGACAAAAAAGGGTTAGCAAAGGGAAATAAAAAACGGCTTAAAAAAGGGTTAGAAATCCACAAAAATGGGTTAGAAAGGGAAAAATGGTGTAAAAAGGGTGAGAAATTGGCAAATTGGTTAAAAAGGGGGCAAAAGAAGGCTAGAAATGGTTTAGAAATGCCCCAAAATGGGTGATAACTGTTTAAATTTGACAAAAATGAGTTAGAAAAGGCAACCAAAAAAGTTTCAAAAGACTTAGAAATGGGCAAAATGTCTGAAAACAGGAAAGAATTGGGCAAAAATTAGTAAGAAAATGAAAAAAAAGTCTTAAAAGGTGGTGAAACTTGGCAGAAATATGATAGAAGTTACAAAAATGGCTTATATTGAGTTTCAAATGGGCAGAAAAGGGATAGAAATGGCAAAAACGGTTTAGAAATAGCCCAAAATGGCTTAA
Organism: Neopsephotus bourkii; assembly: GCF_033783945.1. Lineage (NCBI taxonomy): Eukaryota > Metazoa > Chordata > Aves > Psittaciformes > Psittacidae > Neopsephotus > Neopsephotus bourkii. The sequence goes on along the minus strand of NW_026901868.1, from coordinate 4,812 downwards.
AAGTGTTTAAAAAATGACAGAAATGGGTCAGAAAAGGAAAACATGGCTTAAAATGGTCTAGAAATTGACATAAAAGGGTTAGCAAAGGACAAAAATGGCTTTAAAAGGGTTAGAAATTGACAAAAGTGGGTTAGTAAAGTGAAACAAAAAATGGCTTAAAAAGGGTTAGAAACTGACAAAAAAGGGTTAGAAAAGGGAAATCAAAAATGGCTTAAAAAGGGTTAGAAATCCACAAAAATGGGTTAGAAAGGGAAAAAATGGCTTAAAAAGGGTTAGAAATTGGCAAATTGGTTAAAAAGTGGGCAAAAGAAGGCTAGAAATGGTTTAGAAATACCCCAAAATAGCTGATAAGTGTTTAAATTTGACAAAAATGAGTTAGAAAAGGCAACCAAAAAAGTTTCAAAAGACTTAGAAATGGGCAAAATGTCTGAAAACAGGAAAGAATTGGGCAAAAATTAGTAAGAAAATGAAAAAAGTCTTAAAATTTGGTGAAAATTGGCAAAAACATGATAGAAGTTACAAAAATGGCTTATATTGAGTTTCAAATGGGCAGAAAAGGGATAGAAATGGCAAAAACGGTTTAGAAATAGCCCAAAATGGCTTAAAAGTGTTTAAAAAATGACAGAAATGGGTCAGAAAAGGAAAACATGGCTTAAAATGGTCTAGAAATTGACATAAAAGGGTTAGCAAAGGACAAAAATGGCTTTAAAAGGGTTAGAAATTGACAAAAGTGGGTTAGTAAAGTGAAACAAAAAATGGCTTAAAAAGGGTTAGAAACTGACAAAAAAGGGTTAGAAAAGGGAAATCAAAAATGGCTTAAAAAGGGTTAGAAATCCACAAAAATGGGTTAGAAAGGGAAAAAATGGCTTAAAAAGGGTTAGAAATTGGCAAATTGGTTAAAAAGGGGGCAAAAGAAGGCTAGAAATGGTTTAGAAATACCCCAACATGGGTGATAAGTTTTTAAATATGAGAAAAATATGGTGGAAAAGGAAATCAAAAAAGGTTCAAAATACTTAGAAATGGGCAAAATGTCTGAAAACAGGAAAGAATTGGGCAAAAATTAGTAAGAAAAGGAAAAAACATCTTAAAAGATGGCCAAACTTGGCAAGAACACGATAGAAGTTAAAAAAATGGCTTAAAATGGGTTTCAAATAGGCAGAAAAGGGACAGAAATAGCAAAAACTGTTTAAAAATAGCCCAAAATGGCTTAAAAGTGCTTAAAAAAAGACAGAAATGGGTCAGAAAAGGAAAACATGGCTTAAAATGGTCTAGAAATTGACACAAAAGGGTTAGCAAAGGAAAAAAATGGCTTTAAAAGGGTTAGAAATTGACAAAAGTGGGTTAGTAAAGGGAAATAAAAAATGGCTTAAAAAGGGTTAGAAACTGACAAAAAAGGGTTAGAAAAGGGAAATCAAAATTGCTTAAAAAGGGTTAGAAATCCACAAAAATTTGTTAGAAAGGGAAAAAATGGCTTAAAAAGGGTTAGAAATTGGCAAATTGGTTAAAAAGTGGGCAAAAGAAGGCTAGAAATGGTTTAGAAATACCCCAAAATAGCTGATAAGTGTTTAAATTTGACAAAAATGAGTTAGAAAAGTGAATCAAAAAAGTTTCAAAAGACTTAGAAATGGGCAAAATGTCTGAAAACAGGAAAGAATTGGGCAAAAATTAGTAAGAAAATGAAAAAAGTCTTAAAATTTGGTGAAAATTGGCAAAAACATGATAGAAGTTACAAAAATGGCTTATATTGAGTTTCAAATGGGCAGAAAAGGGATAGAAATGGCAAAAACGGTTTAGAAATAGCCCAAAATGGCTTAAAAGTGTTTAAAAAATGACAGAAATGGGTCAGAAAAGGAAAACATGGCTTAAAATGGTCTAGAAATTGACATAAAAGGGTTAGCAAAGGACAAAAATGGCTTTAAAAGGGTTAGAAATTGACAAAAGTGGGTTAGTAAAGTGAAACAAAAAATGGCTTAAAAAGGGTTAGAAACTGACAAAAAAGGGTTAGAAAAGGGAAATCAAAAATGGCTTAAAAAGGGTTAGAAACTGACAAAAAAGGGTTAGAAAAGGGAAATCAAAATTGCTTAAAAAGGGTAGAAATCCACAAAAATTTGTTAGAAAGGGAAAAAATGGCTTAAAAAGGGTTAGAAATTGGCAAATTGGTTAAAAAAGGGGGAAAAGAAGGCTAGAAATGGTTTAGAAATACCCCAAAATAGCTGATAAGTGTTTAAATTTGACAAAAATGATTTAGAAAAGGGAATCAAAAAAGTTTCAAAAGACTTAGAAATGGGCAAAATGTCTGAAAACAGGAAAGAATTGGGCAAAAATTAGTAAGAAAAGGAAAAAACATCTTAAAAGATGGCCAAACTTGGCAAGAACACGATAGAAGTTAAAAAAATGGCTTAAAATGGGTTTCAAATGGGCAGAAAAGGGACAGAAATAGCAAAAACGGTTTAAAAATAGCCCAAAATGGCTTAAAAGTGTTTAAAAAATGACAGAAATGGCTCAGAAAGGGAAAAAATAGCTTAAAATAGTCTAAAATTGACAAAAAAGGGTTAGAAAAGGGAAAAAATGGCTTTAAAAGGGTTAGAAATTGACAAAAGTGGGTTAGTAAAGTGAAATAAAAAATGGCTTAAAAAGGGTTAGAAACTGACAAAAAAGGGTTAGCAAAGTGAAATAAAAAACGGCTTAAAAAAGGGTTAGAAATCCACAAAAATGAGTTAGAAAGGGAAAAATGGTGTAAAAAGGGTGAGAAATTGGCAAATTGGTTAAAAAGTGGGCAAAAGAAGGCTAGAAATGGTTTAGAAATGCCCCAAAATAGCTGATAAGTGTTTAAATTTGACAAAAATGAGTTAGAAAAGGCAACCAAAAAAGTTTCAAAAGACTTAGAAATGGGCAAAATGTCTGAAAACAGGAAAGAATTAGGCAAAAATTAGTAAGAAAATGAAAAAAAAGTCTTAAAAGGTGGTTAAACTTGGCAGAAATATGATAGAAGTTACAAAAATGGCTTAAAATGAGTTTCAAATGGGCAGAAAAGGGATAGAAATGGCAAAAACTGTTTAGAAATAGCCCAAAATGGCTTAAAAGTGTTTAAAAAATGACAGAAATGGGTCAAAAAGGGAAAAAATGGCTTAAAATGGTCTAGAAATTGACAAAAACGGGTTAGCAAAGGGAAAAAATGGCTTTCAAAGGGTTAGAAATTGACAAAAGTGGGTTAGTAAAATGAAACAAAAAATGGCTTAAAAAGGGTTAGAAACTGACAAAAAAGGGTTAGCAAAGGGAAATAAAAAACGGCTTAAAAAAGGGTTAGAAATCCACAAAAATGGGTTAGAAAGGGAAAAATGGTGTAAAAAGGGTGAGAAATTGGCAAATTGGTTAAAAAGGGGGCAAAAGAAGGCTAGAAATGGTTTAGAAATGCCCCAAAATGGGTGATAACTGTTTAAATTTGACAAAAATGAGTTAGAAAAGTGAATCAAAAAAGTTTCAAAAGACTTAGAAATGGGCAAAATGTCTGAAAACAGGAAAGAATTGGGCAAAAATTAGTAAGAAAATGAAAAAAGTCTTAAAATTTGGTGAAAATTGGCAAAAACATGATAGAAGTTACAAAAATGGCTTATATTGAGTTTCAAATGGGCAGAAAAGGGATAGAAATGGCAAAAACGGTTTAGAAATAGCCCAAAATGGCTTAAAAGTGTTTAAAAAATGACAGAAATGGGTCAGAAAAGGAAAACATGGCTTAAAATGGTCTAGAAATTGACATAAAAGGGTTAGCAAAGGACAAAAATGGCTTTAAAAGGGTTAGAAATTGACAAAAGTGGGTTAGTAAAGTGAAACAAAAAATGGCTTAAAAAGGGTTAGAAACTGACAAAAAAGGGTTAGAAAAGGGAAATCAAAAATGGCTTAAAAAGGGTTAGAAACTGACAAAAAAGGGTTAGAAAAGGGAAATCAAAATTGCTTAAAAAGGGTAGAAATCCACAAAAATTTGTTAGAAAGGGAAAAAATGGCTTAAAAAGGGTTAGAAATTGGCAAATTGGTTAAAAAAGGGGGAAAAGAAGGCTAGAAATGGTTTAGAAATACCCCAAAATGGGTGATAACTGTTTAAATTTGACAAAAATGATTTAGAAAAGGGAATCAAAAAAGTTTCAAAAGACTTAGAAATGGGCAAAATGTCTGAAAACAGGAAAGAATTGGGCAAAAATTAGTAAGAAAAGGAAAAAACATCTTAAAAGATGGCCAAACTTGGCAAGAACACGATAGAAGTTAAAAAAATGGCTTAAAATGGGTTTCAAATGGGCAGAAAAGGGACAGAAATAGCAAAAACGGTTTAAAAATAGCCCAAAATGGCTTAAAAGTGTTTAAAAAATGACAGAAATGGCTCAGAAAGGGAAAAAATAGCTTAAAATAGTCTAAAATTGACAAAAAAGGGTTAGAAAAGGGAAAAAATGGCTTTAAAAGGGTTAGAAATTGACAAAAGTGGGTTAGTAAAGTGAAATAAAAAATGGCTTAAAAAGGGTTAGAAACTGACAAAAAAGGGTTAGAAAAGGGAAATCAAAATTGCTTAAAAAGGGTAGAAATCCACAAAAATTTGTTAGAAAGGGAAAAAATGGCTTAAAAAGGGTTAGAAATTGGCAAATTGGTTAAAAAAGGGGGAAAAGAAGGCTAGAAATGGTTTAGAAATACCCCAAAATAGCTGATAAGTGTTTAAATTTGACAAAAATGATTTAGAAAAGGGAATCAAAAAAGTTTCAAAAGACTTAGAAATGGGCAAAATGTCTGAAAACAGGAAAGAATTGGGATCTGTTTATACTTTGCCTA
>NW_026901867.1:0-6231 GCF_033783945.1 Neopsephotus bourkii | reverse complement strand
TCCTCTGCTGTGCTGGGGATAAACTGTTGGTTCCCATCACTTGGTGGCAGAGGGAAGGCACAGGAGGTAACATCAACACAAAGCAGAGTCTCACCTGCACTGAGGCAGTGGGCTTGCTTCTGCATGTCCTCGGGTCATCTTTTGGAAACCTGCTTCTGAAGACAGCCTTACCAGTGTGGGTATTCTTTATAATAAGGTGGAGCAATGTGTGATGCATGTTGTGTTTCTTTTACATAGGCATCTAAAGCAAGAGGCACTGAATTAATCAAGAGTTAAATGAGGATGAATCTTATTTTGTTATAAAGAAATGCAGCTTTCCAGATTGTCAGCAGAATATGGTCACTAACAAATCAGGCTTTGGAATCAGCACGTTTTAACACCAACTCTGTTTTCAGGTAAGCAACTTAATGCTCATAAGTTTAGGATGCTTCAGCATATAAATCATGACTTTAGCAATGTGAATTTTATTCATTTAGCAAATTATATATAACACTTTGCTAAATGCAATTTTAAGACTGGCATTAGAATTAAAAGCCAAGGGAAAATGTCTGGAAAATGTGTAAGCTGTCATTTCATTGGGAATGTGACTTTTTCTTCCTCTAGGTTTATGTGTGCTCCTATGAGGTTCCTCTAAGCTGTCTTCTGACACAAACTGCCTCCAATCTGAAAGTGAAAAAAGATCTGATTCTTTACTCAAACCTGAAAACACTGGTCCTTGAATGAATCCATAGTTTACGTTTCTCAGCATAGAAGAACAAAAATGCCATTTTTTGCTTCATTGCACTCTCTGTTCCTTTCTAAATACCTCAAATGAAACCAAAAACATATAATTTGGGCTTAAAAAATACAATACAAAATATTAATTGCACCAAAACATAATTAAACTGGTGATTGATTGTAGTTAAATATGGTCTGAAAGTGGATTTCTGTTTGCAATTATTTTGATGTTTTCCTTCCTTTTGCATTGGTAGGTCACAGTTGTTCATGGGAGGAAATCACACCCAGATTAAATTCATCCTGTTGGGAATTACAGACAACCCATGTGCGCAGACCCCTCTTTTTGTCTTGTTTCTATTGATTTACATTGTGACTCTCGTGGGGAACTTTGGCATTATCATCTTGGTTCGGGTGTCTCCCAGCCTCCACACCCCCATGTACTTCTTCCTTACTCATTTTGCCTTCACTGATATCTGCTATTCCACAGTCATCTCCCCCAGGATGCTGGCAGACCTGTTAGCAGAGGACAAAACCATTTCTTTCACTGGCTGCATGATGCAGTTCCTCATCTTTGTTTTCTTTGCTGCTATTGAGTGTCACCTGCTGGCCATGATGGCCTATGACCGGCACGTTGCCATCTGCCAGCCCCTGCTTTATGTGACCATCATCTCCAGCCGTGTCTGCTGGCAGCTGGTAGCATCATCCTACCTATTCGCCTTCCTCAGTGCCATCATCTACACATGGTGCGTGTTTGGAGGTTCCTTCTGTGGTCCCAACCACATCGACCACTACTTCTGTGACAAAGTTCCTGTAGTAAAGCTTGTGTGCTCCGACACCCACAGCACTGAGATGGTCATCTTTGCCTTCGTCACCATCAACGTAGTGGGCACCAGCATGGTCATTTTGCTCTCCTACATCTCTATCATCCGCACCGTGCTGAGGATGTGCTCAGCACAGAGCAGGGCCAGAGCCTTCAACACCTGCGCCTCCCATTTGATGGCTGTTTCCATATTCTTTGGGACAGGATTCTTCATGTACCTACAACCTTCTTCTAGCCACAGGAGCCTGGATAAGGTGGTTTCCATCTTTTACACCGTGGTCACCCCAATGCTCAACCCATTCATCTACAGCCTGAGGAACAAGGAGGTGAAGGGGGCTCTGCTGAAGTGCGGGAGGAGGTTGTTCCACCACTGGCAACATACAAGACTTGTATCATGCAGGACATGAATACATCAAGTGAGAAAGCCTAAACTAATGGGATTTTCTACTAATCCTCATGACTTTATGTAGGTTCTTTCACCATTCCTGCACAATAGTCAATGAGAATATTTAATTATAAATTAATTAGCTTTGTTAATTTCTCACTTTTGTCACTGATAAATATCCACTTTTCTTGCAAGATTCTTGACCTTGTCCCTCAGCTCCAAGATGAGCAATATGTGTGTATGTGTGTAAATATATATATGTGTGACAGAGGAATACAAATAAAATGTATAAAACTGGTATTACTAATAAAGTGACACACACAGACTTGGACTCAGTGTGTGGATCTGCATGACTGTACTGCACAGAATCATCTCTATCTTGAGAAAAAATACTGATTTTCTCACCTCCTGGCTTGCTTTACAAATCAGAGCTTCAGAGAAGTAAATCCTCCAAGTCTCCTTTTTCTTTCTGTTCACTTCTACAGGGTGTTGGGTGTCAATGTTTGGCTGCATCTACCAGAGATTCCTGTCTTTATCGTTCAGTACTTTCTATCTTAGATGGTTGGGATACGCTGCCAGCAGCCTCATTGGTCACATCACCCCATGGCTATCTTGTTTTCTCCCCTTCAGATGTAACTCAAGAATGTCTTTAGTCATTTCATAAGTTAAACATCTGAAGCTGTTAATTACTCACCTTTGAGATGGGTTGTCTTCTGGGAGACAGAATAGAACAAGATCAGAAACTGCTCTGAAGTTACTGAGAAAGACCATTTCTTAGAGATGGCACCTAAACATCTTCAAAGTAAAGAAACACTGAAGCTGGAAAGATTAAAGGAGTCTTTACTAAGACCTAAAACCCATTTCCAAACAAAAGTGCTGCCCATCTACTAAAGACCATAATTCTAATAGCATATTTGGAAATGGAGGAGATACTAATGAGCAGAGAATAACACTGAATAGAATGCTCAGTTGATTACTCTATTTGCCTCACTGAGAGCACTATTTCCACATTTGCTCATGCAGGGACATGGTCTGAATGGAGGACAAGTGCCAGAGCAGTGACCCCTGGCTGGGCTGTTGGGTGCAGCCAGAGAAAGGTTCTAATTTCATAGAATCATAGAATAGTTAGGGTTGCAAAGGACCTAAAGATCATCCAGTTCCAAAGCCCCTAGCATGGCCACGGACACCTCGCACTAAACCATGCCACTCAAGGATGGTTTGAAGAAACCTGGCCAGTACCACAGGGATTTCTCTCTTCAGTCTCTTTAAACAGAGCCAAAGGGGACCATCCCACTGTACCTGAACAAGAGAAGCATTGCAGGATTGGAGACCTGGGCCAAGTTCAGCCAAGAGTCCAAATCATCCGGCAAGTTGGTGATGACAAGACAGGTACAAGAGCAGGCCAAGTCAGATCAAGTCAAACCCTGAATCACAATCAGGTCCAGCCACTGCTAGGAAAGTCTATGAGCAAACGTAGGCCTTCATCAAGGCATTCCACAGGAACACACACCTCCTGCAAAACCTAGAACCAGAACTCCTCTTATGAAGTTCAACCTCCCTGAGCTGAGCTTAAATAGAGATGGTGGGCAAATGGGTGGAGGGTGGGGATGGAGCCCCAGCTGAGGCTGCTCAGGGTGATAAAGGCCTGTTAGTTCACCCTGGGATAATTGATCATTGCCTCAAAATGCCCATTTCTCATTCTTGAATACAGTGGAAACCCAGAGTCACCAGTTCAGCAGGCCTTCATCAAAGATTCCACATAAAGGATGTGCTCAGCACAGAGCAGAGCCAGAGCCTTCCACACCTTCCCATTTGATGGTTGTTGACTTATTCTATGGTACAACCTTTTTCATGTACCTACAATCTCCGTCTAGCCACAGGAACCTGGATAAGGTGGCCTCCATCTTCTACACCATGATCACCCCCATGCTCAACTCATTCATCTACAGCCTGAGGAACAAGGATGTGAAGGGGGCTCTGGTCAAGTGCACAAGGAGATTCTCCAACCACTGGCCACAAAAAAGAGCTCTGTCATCCAGGACATGAACAGTTCATCTTAACTGAGGAAGACTGCGATGCACTAAAACAATGAAATATAACAAGGGAAAGTGTAGAGTCCTGCAACTGGGCAGGAACAACCCCAGGTTCCAGTATAGGTTGGGAAACGACCTGTTAGAGAGCAGTGTAGGGGAGAGGGACCTGGGGGTCCTGGTGGACGACAGGGTGACCATGAGCCGACACCGTGCCCTTGTAGCCAAGAAGGCCAATGGCATCCTGGGGTGTATTAGAAGGGGGGTGGTTTGTAGGTCGAGAGAGGTCCTCCTTCCCCTCTACTCTGCCCTGGTGAGACCGCATCTGGAATATTGGGTCCAGTTCTGGGCCCCTCAGTTTAAGAAGGACAGGGAATTGCTTGAAAGAGTCCAGCGCAGGGCAACTGAGATGATGAAGGGAGTGGAGCATCTCCCTTATGAGGAAAGACTGAGGGAGCTGGGTCTCTATAGTCTGGAGAAGAGGAGATTGAGGGGTGACCTTATTAGTGTATATAAATATATAAAGGGGGAGTGTCCCGAGGATGGAGCCAGGCTCTTCTCAGTGGCAAACAATGATAGGACAAGGGGCAATGGGTACAAACTGGAACACAAGAGGTTCCACTTAAACTTCTTCTCAGTGAGGTGACAGAACACTGGACCAGGCTGCCCAGGGAGGTTGTGGAGTCTCCTTCTCTGGAGACATTCAAAACCCGCCTGGACACGTTCCTGTGTAACCTTATCTAGGTGTTCCTGCTCCATAGGGGGATTGGACTGGATGATCTTTTGAGGTCCCTTCCAATCTCTAACATACTGTGATACTGTGTAATGAGATTTTCACTAATCCACATGACTTTATTTATGTTCTTCCACAGATCCTGCACAGAAGTCAATGACAATATTTCATGAGAAAGAGACCCAGCCATTACATGCTCCTGGGAAGGAAATCAAGAGGAGAAGGAACCTCAGACTTCAGTTTGTAGTTACAAGTCTGTAGCAAGAAATTACCTTCAATTATCCCAGGCTCCTTTTCCTCACAGAAAACACCAATCAGCTTTCCTCAATTATAACTTTTGTCACTCGTAATTATCTATTTTTCTTACAAGATTGTTGACCTTGTCCCTCAGCTCCAATAAAATTCTTCAGTCTTGCCTGCAAGTTCTTTATTAAAGCTGCTGGGGTGGGAGGGAAGAGGAAGTGTAGTTTTACATTTGCTTGCTCAAAAAGAGTCAGAGAAAAGGTTTCAAAAGATTCATTGCATTTGTTTGTGACTTCCAAAGAGAAGAAGCTGGTGGGAATCAAGCTCTCAAGTTGCACTTTTGAATATTAAGGGGAATTCCTCCCCAGTCTGCAGCTTTACAATGAATTACACATAAAGGAAAAAATTGTGGACAATATAACTCATAATACAGGATGATGAACTGTGCTGAGACCACCCAGTGTAAAGGAAACTTTGAGCACAGCAGGTCTCCTCCCATTCATTTGAAGGGGTATTTTATATTCATTTGACTTGACCTTTTACCTGAATGGTGAGGGAAATGGAATTCCAGCTGGAGATCAGCACCCACATCCCTTGTCCATGCCCAGCTCATGCTCAAGCACACTGGGAAACACCAAATAGTGGATTTCATATAAGAATTAAGCCTGTGGGAAGTTTCTGGAAATGAAAGACAATAATAATGAAATCATATTATTGTTCTGAACACAGAATCAATGGTAACTGAGAGCTATCTGGGTCTCAAAGAAACCAAAACACACTGATGGGGGAAAAATTCTTTAGCTGCTGTGACTAGGAATTAACTTATATTTGGAAAGTATGTTTATGATGAACACACTGTTTATGTGCTCTGAAAAACAACAGTATGAAAGGGAACATTGTCTTGCTTGTGGGGGGAACGTGACTCCTAGTGGCATCAATGAAGGGGCCAAAATCGATGTCAATAAACACTAAAGAGCTTGGCAGGTCACAGACCTTTGATGTTGGACAGCTTCCTTCAAAGCATTCACCACACCTTGTTTTCTTCCATTTTGTTGGATATTTTGGGTTAGACTATACATACAGAATCACAGAGCCACAGAAAGCTGTTGGACCTCAAAAGATCATCTGATCTGAGGTTTTGTGGAAAAGGATGTCTCGATGAGCAGTGTCGTGTATGGCTCATCACTGCTTGATGAATTACCCCACTCTGGTGTCCTTAGTTCCTCCTGGGTTTAAGAAAGTTTCCAAAGCAGAGACAACTGAAATGTTCAAACATTTACCCACACTTGGTGCTACATTACTC